>NC_051180.1:65199844-65269844 GCF_013339695.2 Rhipicephalus sanguineus | reverse complement strand
AATAGATATAGGGAAGTGGGTTGGGACCGGAAAAATACAGACAAGGTTGTTAGATTTAACAATATTTTTAGTATTTATCGAGCAGATAAGCTGTGCGCATAGTATAGGAAAGGGTGGACTTTGCTAACGTGTACTAAGGTACGATATTGCGTTGCGTATAATTTTATTTCGCGGTTACATCGGGAGTAACCAAACAAATCAGCACAATGTAAGGTTACCGTAAACCTTACGGACACTATATTTCGCGCTATTAGGCCTTCGTCTACAAATCTGTACTTATCACAGTAAACTGCCGATTGCGGAGTCATAAATAAGTTTACGGGTGCCTTTTCTTGTTTTTCAATGCGGCGTAAACAGAGAGATTGCAAGGAAAGATAAAAACGGAGCAACCGGATACAGAACATAAACCAGTCTACGACTAATCGTAACCGTAAACGGTCCTTCTTTATTGGCCTCAACACAAAAGACGCAGGGCATGGAAGGAAGCTTGGTTCGGCACCGAGAGAACAAGAAAACAGCTTTCTGGTTGTCGTCAACCCTCGGTCGTCAACCCTCCTAACCTCGTAGAAAATCTTATCAGCTGCGACGAAACGGTGCGATTAAGTACTTCCTAGATTAAAGGTCGCGGTTCCGGTTCCGTAAAGCCGAGAACCGTTTCGATAACACTTGCGTTGTAAGGCGGGTCCCGTTCCTTCGTAGGAGTCTGTGTGCGACAGTCCAAATATTTCAGATGAAAGCATCAGGTTAGAGAACCTCCTTCTTTGACAGATTCGTACAGCTATTTTCACAGTTTACTTGAGCGCATATTACAGCGAAAGCTGTTATGAGATCATTTCTCCGGCCGTTTTTGGCGCCGTAGTTGTCCGCCGCCGCCGCCGCCGCCGCCGCCGCCGCCGCTGCCGCCGCCGCCGCCGGTGTCCGTAACCAGTATCGCTCGAAATAAGAAAAAAAACTAAATAAGAAAAAAATTCCAGGATGGAACGAGGTTCGAACCTGGGCCCTCTGCGTGGGAGCCCAGTATTCAACCTCTGAGCCATGCCGGTGCTTGAAACTGCTTTGCACAAAGGTCCTATACAGGCTTCATGTCGGGAAGGAACCACATTAGCATATGTAATATAGCGTGGTAGAAGATTAAAATAAGCACCAAGCGTCGCACAACGCGAATTCTGTAACCAGGCGTCAAACAATTGCGAACTGCGCAACGAGTAGGTTGTTGAATGCTTCCAACCCATTACAAAAGGGCTCTGCCATAATTCTTCGTCGTCATCAGGCGCAGAATCAACAAAGTGCGCATAATCCCTTACATGCGTTTAGCAGGTACCAACGCTCTCTGTAGAATGACGAAAAATGGCACAGTGCCGGCTGCCCTACTTCTAAAAAATTACAATTATTTATAGCGTAGTGGGTTCCTCGCAAGTGCACTTGCATTGGTTGCCAAGGAAGCCCATAAGCGCATGATCCACTTCCTCGGGGTCTCAGTAAGATTACAATGATTTATAGCGTAGTGGGTTCCTCGCAAGTGCACTTGTATTGGTTGCCAAGGAAGGCCATAAGCGCATGATCCATTACCTCGGGGTCTCAATAAAGTTCTTCGCCCCCCCCCCTCCGTCTCTCTTCCACGTCAACGTATACAGCATGACGGGAGAGGGAAATAGCGACCGGGCGTCACCCAATGCAAATTACATAACTGGTGGGCCGTTTAAAGATTCCAACCCATTACAAAGGGCTGAGCCATAATTCTTCATCGTCTTCAGTCGTCACGTCAACAAAGTGCACATAATGCCTTACAGACGTGTAGCTGGTGCCTCGCTTCTCCATAGAATGACGAATAATGGCTTAGTGGGTGCTTCCGCACTTCACAAAAATTTTGATTTGTGGCGTAGTGGGTACCTTTCTAGTGTACTTGTATTGTAGCCCCAAGAGAGCTTAACGGGCTCTAGAAACGCCGCTCTTCCAGCTTTCGCTGTGACTGTGCTGCGGTTTCAGCGCAGGATGGCGTTTTTTATTTTCCTGCACTGTGCAGCGCGTGCGAATAAATTGTATGTATATTTACATACCTTATACGTCAGAGCCACGGTGCCGCAAGTATATCGCATTGGATCCTGCTTCTTTCATTTAACGTTTAACGGCTATTTCAAAGTGATTTAATCTGGGAATATATGGGCCTATATATCCAACTATTGTATGTTACTCACAGATTATGCTCTCAGCAGGTTGCATTGTATGGTCTAGAAGCTGCCCGTCGCTTGCTGCCCCCTCCCACTGCGCTTGTGATCCAACCTTCGATTTCATGATGAGTATTCGCGGCCTTCAAACAAAGCAAGATGAAGCTCTGAAACTTCTTCCTGAGTACGACAGCATGCGATTATGCAATAAAAATATTGCGAAACACGTACTCAAGCAATTACGAATTATTATTCAAATTTGCGTAACATATTAGAGATGCTAAATAGTCCTCTCCTGTGCTAGTGCATAAAAAACCGTAGTTGACACAATTTCTCTGGAGGACCAGCAATACAACGAGAATACATACGTGCTGTGCAGGTACTACAATTATATGAAGGATAAACATGAATAGAATGCCAGTGAAGAGCGCCGTCAATCGAAATGAATTGAAAATAAGGACATTAAGGAGAGCGTGCCTAAACGACAAAAAGCATTGGAGCTGCTCAGATCGAGTGTTGTCGGGCTCAGGCAGAAACGGAAATGAAATGTCTCTCGTAGGATAGGACGAGGCGCACAAAAGAACAACTGAGGCAGCGTCGCGATATGTCTGTCGTGCTCGCAGTCTTTTCATCGATTGCCCTTTCCATCGGAACTGTTATCGATTAGGTCGTACCGATCGTGTTACTCAACAGGCTCATTACAGCAGATCAGATACGAAAACTCTTGAAAAATAAATTAGGAGATCTCAAGGCGCGTCCAAGAGCTGTTGTGCGAACGAGATGATGGAAAATTGGGAAACGGCAAAGCGAAAAAAAAATAACACGCATGCTTGAGGTACGGTTTTGTTCGTAGGTTGCGATATCTTGTCACCGCCAATTTCAGCGCGCGATGCCGGCATCCTCACAGACATCCGACCCTGCCTCACCGCAACGTCGATCATCTTCCTTAGAAGGACGGGTATCCGAGAGCGACGATTCTGATACCGCGGTGCCTCAGGCATCGCCGTCAATGCCTCTTGCGAAACGCAGCGTCGGCAAATGCTCTTGTAACGTTTTGCTGCGCTTTAGGTTGATTTTCTTGCTGTTCGCTGGATTCGAAAGGAGTTAGATGTGTATCCGCTTCATGTTTTAAATACTGCAACAGAGCCACTGCTGTAGTCGAGTGGGCCGCTTTGCGGCGTCGTGCCATAATGTAGGAAAGTGATGTCTAACACTGTGTGCGTTGAGGCTTCGTTTCATCCTACATTTCCTATTTGTGTTGCTTTGGCTTATTTCCCTCTCTCCCTATTATGAACTTCGAGAAGAAAGCATGATGCAGTTACGCCGGGGAATATATTGCGTGGAGGTTTTAAGATGCCGATGCGTATACTCAGAGTCCATAAAGTTCATATAAGTTCCACTGCTTCAGATGCAAAACTCGCTATTCGACTAGAGGAACGCTAACGTGGATGGAATTTGCTTAATTTGAAAACTGTTTCTAACTGCCACCTGAGTCTATGTGGATGAATATGTGCCCCCCATGGCTCGGCCATGGCCTCAAACTCAGAAGCACAACATTATACAGCCGCCTTGACAGCTCGGCGGAATAAAGACAAATGGGAACACTGCTACGGTCACAGAATATTACGTTAGTAATCGGCTTTACACAGGAGGCGCAGTAAACCTATTTCAGCGTGATCCAGAACGCGTTCACTATACAACGTTTAGTGCATGCCCTGGTACCGTTTGATGCCGCAACTATTTACACTATAGATAAATGTTGCATGCTACCGCTGGTTTAGGCTGATAGGCAACGCCACGCCCGATGGCATCAAACACGTAATGAGGTACTTTGCTTGGTTAGTTGGTTAACATCGACAACGCTCGTCCACATTAACGTTGTAGAGAAACAACACAAAGCAAAATGATAACAGCGGTAACAAATTAACTTCAGTGAAGCAAATCAAATTTTGTAGCAGGGTTTCGGTTTCGGATTACCTTGTATAAGACCAACTTTTACGTAAAACGGCTCCCCGAGCCAGCTGGGCGGCGCAGGCGGGTCATAAAACGGCGGGTTGCGTCATAGAGGGGGCCTTTAGTGTCGTTCAGTAGCGCGATGCAGTGCAGAGTGGCAATCATTAACACGTCGAGCTATAAAAACGGCCTCTGCTATTTTAGTGGCAACGCGGCACATGATGCATGGCTTACTTACGCTGATTGATCAGCTTTACCGGAGTAGCACAATTTTATGGTGTCACCGACCCGCTTCTGCTGTCTCATTCTTTCTTTCACTGTCCTCACCGCTTTTAGCGGTCCCCTGGCGAGTAGCCTAAACGTACCAAGGTCATAACGCGATCTATTATTCTCCATATGACGCAATTGTTCCGCCTCGTTGCGTTGTTCCGCTGAGGTAACCGCCACAGTGCTCTATCGCGCGTTTCGCTTTGTCGTGTAACTGTGCCACGCAATAAAATGTTAAAACTGATTTGAGTGCAACATAAAAACAACAACCATGGGGCAATAAGTGAAAATGCTTTCATGAAGGTCATTTTGTTTGCTTATTCACTCTGTGGGGTCGTTGGTTTTTGACATCCGAGTGATTTTAGTACAATCGCTTGTTGAAGCCAATGCACTTTGTTTGGACCCGAAATTACATCGTAAACAGTCTACGGATAGAGATGCAGATATATTTAATGTCGAAATCCAGTTACTTTACACACAAATAATGAAGAGCAGGGGACAATCACTAAAGTAAGGCATAATTTGCCTACGTGTCCCGTGTACAGCATGTCGGTGTCCCTGCCGACAAAACTGGGATACACGAAGTGACAACGACTGCAACAATTCCGCGGACAGTGTATTCTAAACAGAGTTGAGTTGAGCGTTTGTTTAAATATGTGTGCTAAATTGGTGACTCGCATCATGACACTAATGCGTAATGCCTGTGCTCGACTGCTTACGCTTCGACGCAGTGAAAGTGATCGCACTATGTTTGTACGCTTCTGTGATCGCATGCTCTAAGAAAAAGGCTGCTCATACATTCTGAGCTACGAGAGTGGTTCTGTTAACGAACTGAATTACCCCAAAAACGATTTAGAATCACTGTCCGATGCCGCTGCAAATTTGTTTTGACTTTTTGCGAGCGTAGTTGTTCTTCGGATAGCAGAAAATGGTAATGTATACTGGACCTCTACTACATGGCTCATATGTAACTTGACGCGTTTTAGCAATCTACAGCAATTTTCCAGGGCTATATGGGGCAGGCTCGATAGGCATGGTAAAAAGACGACCAGGAGGTACTCGCGGTAAGAGCATGGGTCAAGTGAAGCCCACCCTTTGCCGCTGCCTTATTGCATATTAAATGCGAAGCATTTCTTAACGAACCTCAGGCACTTTAGCCGTTTCTATCTATCTATCTATCTATCTATCTATCTATCTATCTATCTATCTATCTATCTATCTATCTATCTATCTATCTATCTATCTATCTATCTATCTATCTATCTATCTATCTATCTATCTATCTATCTATCTATCTATCTATCTATCTGACGAACACGACTGACCGGTCATGACATGAATAACGCAAAATACCTGCCGCGTACGTCATGAAACCCTTTCTCTCAGTCACTTGTGGCACATACCCGAATATCAGAGTTATGCGGGTATGTGCCACAGGTGACACAGAGTCTCAAACAACACAGTAACGGCGAACACACACATTGACACGCAAGGAAAGGGATAATAATAATAATTGTTGCGGTTTTCTGTCCTAAAACCACGATATAATTATGAGAGATGCCATAGCAAAGGGCTCCGGAAATTTTGATCATCTGGTATTTTTTAACGTGCACCGAGATCGCACAGTACAGGGGCATCTAGCATTTTGCATCAATCGAAATGCGACCACCGCGGACGGTTTGAACTCGCGACTTCGGGTCAGCAGCCGAGCACCGTAACCGCTATACCACCGTGGCTGACGCAAGGAAAGTGAGAAAGATGAAGACAGAACAAACACTCTTGGAAGACGCTGAACTACCATCAACTCGTCCACGTGGTCCGCGACGTGGAATACATGGATTACAAAAAAAAAAAAAACTGGGTGAACGCTTCCCTACAATAAATATGCCGAGAGAACCAGGCCTCTCATCATTACCGGTGACTTCAATGTTGACTTATCAAGACCCAACAATGCCTGGACCTTATACTGTGTGAAAGACGGCTTCCATGTGGAGAGAGCATCAAGACCTCGCTGCCACGTCAAGTACAGGAGGCATTATAGATCATTTCATCGTAAGAGGCATCTAGGATTTCCACCAGCTGTACTACCTTGCACTTCACTACACTTAGACCGCTCGTAGCCGTGATCCCGAACGGATCGGATACGAAGTCCGGTCGAGCTGCTGGTGCTCACTGATCACGGTGATGATGACCTTGTTCAAGAACTGTCAAGGACCTCTCCTGCACGTACACACATGTTCGTGAAACGCGCGTGCGTTCTCCGTCATATCGGACAAGTATAAGCATAACAACTGTAAGGCAACTCTAACAACTGCAACTGTGACTGTAACGTACGTGCAATGCTCCTACGCATGCCACTCGGCTGCGTACCATATATCTAGGGAAACCTTACTTAATGTGCATCTGTGCTTCTTGTGCATTTGTGCTTCTTCTTTGTCCTGTTCGAATTCGTGCTATCCTGTATTGAAGAATATAAGCACTACATATCAGCTTACCGCGTGTGGTATTGGTAACACCGATGTTGCTGTTGGCATCGTTACGCAACAGTAAACAACTGGTTTTATAATACATATGCGACTCTTCAACATATGAGTGTGCGTATACCGCTTTCACATTTCTCTAGCGTCATTCCGCAAAGTTTCGCTCAATGCGAAAAATTACGCCACAGTCACCATCCCGCGCATGCTGAGCATAATATCGATTCCCACGGTACGTTGGATCTGCTGAATTTTTATGCTGAGGAAGTCAAGTGATATTTCTCTTTTCATCTGTAAGAGTTCGTAATCAAAATTATTGCAATTACAAATGGCAGGTTCCCGCATATAGTGCCACATGACACCTTGGTATGTTCCGTAGGTGAATTCGATGGTGCTTCGATTGATCGGCACTGCGTAAAATCCACTATCGGTCATTATGTGCTTGTTCTGTGATTACATCACATCCGGCAGACATAACCAAAATACTTCATCATTCAATGCGCAGCACTAGGTAAGGACGAAGAAGAGACCGAAATAACAAGAGGCCTTGGTCTCATATAGTACGTCTTATACTACGTAAAGCGCCTCGACAACTCGCCCGTTCGCAGAGTTTCGCTCCGCGGAGAGCATCAACCGATAATAACAGCGCATTGGTTGCACACATGTGCAAAAGGCGGTTATGGCCTTATTTTCAACCTCGTATTTTTTATCGCCCATTTTGTGCTCTTGACTACGGCTAACAACATGTTCTATCTTCGTTATTTCCTGTTTACTTTTTCCTTCATATAATGATTGAGATTCTGAAAACAAAACAGTGGTACCCTATACACTCGTAAGGATTTCGGAACGCCTAAACACACACACAAGCACAAACTAAAAAAGCACGACGCTGCTGAAGATTCTAACTAACGTCTGCATGGCATATTTACAGAACCTACGTTACAACTAACACGATCATACCTTCTTGGCCCTTTTATCTTGTTGCAGAATAAAAATTCAATTTCAACAAATAAATGGCGCTATGTCATTCACGTTTTTCTGTATATCTGGGCTTTCTTATTCTAGGTATGTGATATCATTGCGTGAGCCTGCTGCGAAAGTGTCGACGAAATACAAGCGCTCGATGGCATACTGTTACTCCTAACAACTAGCCAGAAATTATTCAGGCGTATACATCAAAGAAGAGGCTGCGTGCAGAGAAATGTAAGCTAAACTAAAGCTGGAAGTGGGCAGAAGGCGGGGGGAGGGAGAGGGGGGAGGAGGATTCGAGGGCACTTTGTGGTTTTTCCATATAAAGAATCCAGGAGATTAAGAAAGCACAAAAACAACGACCACTGCTATGGAAGGACGGCAAATTAATCTTTTTCAATTTGAGAGTCGTTTTTGAAAGAAATATTGCACGAGGGGACGGTATGGCACGCCCGCGATAGATGCAAAAGAACAATCATAGCATTTTTAGAGACGATAGTCTTTCTTGGGATACTTAAACGGAGAAATTTTGGTGTGTCTTTCTGTCTGTCTTTCTGTTTGTCGGCACGTCACTCGATTCAGCCACTAAGCCAAAGTTGAACCACTTGCCCAAGGGTCAGCCATCTTGAACGGCTCACTAGGTTCATACTTGTGTACATTGTCGATAAAAAAGCAAACATTACGCATATCTGATGCGCAACATCACTAGGTAAGTATTAGGTGGTGTGTTCCTTTAATAGAAAATGCATACATACGTAGTTCTGAAGACCCCAGTTTCTTAAGCTGCGCTGAAAATGCGACTGCACTGAAAATGGCCTTCCTCCGTGCCGTCTGCACGAGCCAATTGTTGTGTTTCGGTTTCGGTTCTGTATTGCACTGTACGAATGCCATGGGGCGCCGCTCTGGCATTCCTGTTTTACCCAGGCGACGTGTAATAAAAGAGTGTGTGGAGAGTACTCGTTGAGTGCGGACGTTCCTTCTGCTTCAGCGCTTCGCGCCAAACCGCGTGTTCGGGCTGGCTGGCGTCCCCGCCGGTCGCGTTGGTCACCGCCGGTCTGCGCCTGTTGCTGTGCCGGGACTACCAACCCGCAACACAGCACTCATGTTTCCCGACGTATTACCAGATGGCGTCCATATCATTTGCAGCGAAGCACGCAGATACGCGGCCAATTTTTTTTCTGAACGCTTGTGCATCCAAAGGACAGTGAATGTGGAGAGCAGTACGCCTGCAAATACCGCCGTACACGCAAGAACTGCAACGAGCTCCATGCTGCAAGTGAACAGCAACGAGAAATAACAACAGAATAACCCCTAAACGAGAGCACAGAAAGCGAAGGGCGTATTGCTTAGTTTTTTTTTTTGTAAAAATTCTCGCCAACGTACGGCGTAGCGAAGAGTCAGATTGAAATAACTTGCTGGGGCGTGAATTTTTTATTATACTTCTTGGAATGTTCTGTGGAATTTCATGTCACAGCAGTGGCGTAGGCAGAAAATTTTTTTTCGGGGGTGGCACGCCCTTAATCTGACGTGGGGTCCGGGCATGTAAGTGTGGTCGGGTGTTATTTCGTGCGCTGTAACACATGGCAGAAAAAAATTGGGGGGGGGGGACACGGGCCCGGTTGCCGCCCCCCTCCCCCCCCCCCCCCCCTCTCCCTGGCTACGCCACTGTGTCACAGAGAACAAAGACTAGAACGAAGACACGCGTCCTGGATCGATTTTTGCTAACACTAAGCCGTCTCTATAAACTTTAACAAAGAAAAGTTGTTCTGGACTTACCAATTTTCCTGCCGCAATATTTTGAATACGGAGGCTCGAGGTTCTTCACCTATTCCAATCATTATATGATGTGCGAGAGGTGCTTGGCGAACGCTCAAGTAAGTTCACGTTTCACACTCGGCTAATGTAGTTCTGAATGTGAGCCGTGTAGTTCTAAAAGACGTTGCAGAAGCTGGACAGCTCTTGGTAGTATTGGCAAATCTTAGTGTCAATGCAGAGCGGCAGGGCCGCTTTGCGAAGCCTCAACATTATAAGCGAAGAGAAGTCCTTGGCAAATAAAAAGCGCACGCGGCTTTCATTTCCTTGAAGATTCAGGCCGACAGCGTTGATGAAAAGAACTAGTTAATATCTGGCTTCAAAAATCCCATAGGCTCTAGCAAAACTGCCTGCCGTCCAATCTTTTCTTTGTCAGTCCCAATTTACTGTATTCTTATATTTGTAGTTTTCACGACAGGGACGCTTCAGAGTCCGTCTAGATGAAAGAATCCTCGACAGCGTTGCTTTCGTGTCCCGGCAGGGGTGCTGACCTCATTTCAGTAGCCGGCGTCATAGAGAAGTCGCAGAAAATGAGAGCAAATGTGATGGCCATGGTACCCAAGGATTCTTTCGATTGAGTCTTAGTAGCGCGGAAGCCTAATAATGTGCATTCCACTTTTTTTGTTGTCGTTTTAGCTCTACGTTTGGCTATTTATGAAAGCCAATGTTTTTGGTATTGCACACTCTTTTTTTGACGGTTTTTCAGTCCTCTGTTGTTGACCTGAAAAGAAAATTTTCGATGTCAATTCAGAATCTTAATGCTGCTTTTTCGCGCTTTACTATGAACAGTTCAATAGCACGAAGCAAAGTCTGATCACCCGTGATAAATGATGGGCGGAACTTAGGTCCTGACGGATTCCTTCCATTTCTTAAAAGTTGAATGCGTCCAGTGGCTTCCAATTCCTCTATACTCATTAGAAGCCATTAAAAAATTGCTCCAAAAGCCGCTCTTCCTCACGGTTGCGAGGGCTTGTTGAGCTGTTTTGTATCGTTCTTTCTGCGTGTATGTATTCTCTTTTAGATGCGAAGTATCTTATGGAGGAGTTCAATCCGGTGGTGGTGGTGGTGTGCGACGTGACCACCCTTACTGCGCATGCGCATACCCTCTCCACTCATCCCCTCCCCCTCTCCACTTCCCCTTCCCCTTTCCACTCTTCCTCTGAAACGCGGGCTAGACATGCCGAAATTCTCTCCTGCGCAACGCCGCGATGAGCACCAGCGCATGCGCGTCCCCTCACCCTCTCTCTCCTTTCCTACGCTGCCCCCCTCTCGCACGCCTGCCGACTGCGTTCCGCGCTCGCCCTGTGAGAATTAACGGCCAGGCTAGAGGGAAGACAAGACGCGCGTAGCGTTCCTCTTCGCGTTCCACGACGCGAGGTCGGTAGCATGCCCAAAGAATGCCAACGGAACGCGATCGTGCAAGTGCTCTGGCTTCGCATCGCCTCATGGTCCCCTTTAGCGGGAAATAGTGTAATTAAACACAAATATGGCTATATCGGTTAAATATATTCATTTTCTTACATTTTTATCAGCTTTGAGAGCAAATTTTCCACTAGGGATGCTTTTGTAACGCATAGTAATTGTGTTATCTTGGGAGCCCTTAGCGCGCGTGTTCTTAAAAGTGAAAGTTCGTTTTTCTCACGACCAGTTTGTTTTTAATTATCCAAACTTGTAGTACCTTTACTGAAAAACTGTGTGACCGATTGCGCTGAAATTTCATCAGATTATACCCAGGCTCCATCCAAATAGTTTGGCCCTAAATGTTTGAATGTGTGAGCTATAATTAAGAAAAAAACGAATAATTTGAAACTTGCTCTTACGGCACGTACCAAGTGAGGACAGTATGTTTTTCTTGTGAGATAAATGCAGTAACTCGATATTTTTGGTAGGAATTAATGCCACTACTATGTGGCATCAGCATGCAAAATTTGACGGCTGCATTTCTTGTTCCTGAAAAAAGGCACCTTTTATTTTACGACCTAGTACGAACTTTGGTACTGAAATGCAAAAAAAGTAAGCAAGGCTACGAGGTAAAACTGCACAGAGTGAAGGCCAAAAGCTTTATTACTGAACAGGCAAAATTTCAATATAAAGTATGGAACAGTTAGTGAAGTATAAAGGTGAAACGTGACGACCCATTTACCTTGCCATACCCCCTTAAGGAAGTGCAACAGTTTACGTCAGAGCCTTGGTCAGAAAATGCACCTGGACCGTCGCTGTTTTGTCCCTGTTGTAGTATTTCTATCAGCCATAAATGTTTACCCTAACATTCAATATTGCAGAGAACTAAGCGGTGGTGCGTCGGCGCTTTTGTCTCCCTTACGTTCCCAAATAAATAAGCGTAGTTAAGAGAATTGGATAATTATCTTCACTACGCTTTTTCAGTCCTCGCATTGGCTGCCGTTACGGAGCAAGATGCATCGAGGCAAATACGTCCTTGATAACCGTAACGAAAAGACCTAGAGTAATCAGTCTAGCACTCAACGCTGTGTTAGCTTTACATGCGAAGTATATATGCCGAGCTTCACAGTGCAAATAGTAGAATTATGAACTCTCTAGTGTCCTTAGAATAGAGTGACGTATTATTAAGATGACTTAATACCATAAGAGACGAGAATGACCTTCTACTTAGTATGCAACACAGGCCACAGAAATGTTGTATAAGTATGCTTCCGGAGAGTTATTTAAGCTTCAATTTAAATTTCAGCAATATTGGAGTAACATCTGGGCATGCAATAAAGATGCATGCTACGATAATATCCGAGCATGCAGGCGTTTATAGGGAACGGACGTACGGAGGCGCTAGGGCTAGATAGTGGTGATTGCCGCTTAAATAGACGACCCATTGGTCACCTCTTCCTGACATGTGCCCGAGAGAGCGGCTTCAGCGGGGCAGGGGAAAAATAGTAGCCAGCGGCTATTTATTATCTATAGCTTGGCGTGCGTTAACACAGGAGTACAGTGCGGGCAATGGGCAGGGAAAGCTAATCACGTGTAGAATATACGTTGCCTATGGTGAGAAAAATTAATGGGCTACCTTTTCTACTGCTTTAACATATGCCCAACGTATTTTATTACGTACCGCTTTATCAAGCAATCTGATTTGCAAACAGAAGCAGTATACGTCAACATACTCGCATCTGTTCTCTTTACGAAGTTGAATTGGGACCACCGCGCTTGCGGAAGTGTGACTAGAGATAATATGAATCTTTTTTGCTACCTAAGTAATGCTATTTCAACTTTCTATCAGCTCGTTAGTGAAAATTCCTGGGCCCTCAATTTAACTTAATATTTTGTGCAAAAAAAACCTTTGTCGGCAGCAGGCTAACTCTAATAAATATTGATGCTCACTCTGCTATTGATATCCACATGGCCGTAAGCGTGGCTGTAACGTACTAGTTCACTGCAGTATGAACGAGTCTTACATTGGGCTTTCTTAAGTGTGAATTTACACCCGTGTATACAGATTTCTTGCATGCCACAGGTGCACTAAGAAGTATGCTAAAGTAAAACATTGGAGTCACTATAGGTATAGCTTGCTCCAATGTTTATATCTGGGGATTCCGTTTTGAAGCTCTCGAGGAAGGAAGTTCATTTCTTTTCTCTGGTTCAGAACAAGAATGTAATGTGGGAATCACTCTCCTTTTATTTTGCTGCTTGTTCTTGATAATTCTACGTTGCCTCTATGTAAAAGGAGACAGGCTGATAACAACGCCACGCAGATGTTATTCAGCGGAGTGCTCGTTCACTCACTACTATGCTGTCCAGTACCTCGGGCTCTTTCTTTGTGGTCCTCCAGCAAATCCTAGCTGTCGCCTCACAATCCGATCGACGAGTGGGAACTCAGCAAATAGCGACGGCTCGTACATGCACAAACAGGAGTCATGGTGAAGCGAGGAGCAGATGCAAGGAGCCGAGTGGAATACCAGCTTTGCAGCGAGCGATTGTCGTTTAGACTACACAGGGAGAGACGCAGAACAGTTGCTGACGCATGTGCCTGGGGGAGAAGCCGCGTAGTCTGCCTCGAGAGTCTCCAACCCGGATGTTCCGGACTGAATATTCGGGCTACCGTGTGGCTTCTAGGAGATATGAATGCGCTTCACCCTCGGTGCGTGCATTAATGCAGATTCAATATTCGTGCTACCTTGGTGCGTGCACAACTGCGCCGTGTAAGTTGCATATTGTGTAAGCAGCATTTTATTCACAACACGAACATTACGGCACGCACGATTGAGTTATGTGCACATCTGAAAATGTGCACGAAAATTCAGAACATAATGATAATTACGTGTGCTGTCGCGTTGCTCAAGGCTGCGATACATTAAAGACAGCAGTTGAATTTAATAAGTGCGACCGAAAGAAATAAGCGACCGGTTGCTTGTTCAGACTGCATGTAAGCGTACGATAGTTTCATCGGAAGAGTGAACAGACAGAAAGCAGAAATTATTAGTACACGTGCTAATTTTAACAACTGCGCTACTTCACAAGCATGATTTTTGTCGAACTCTTGATTCTTAAAAAAAAACTTGCAGGTAACTGGTAGCTCGAAGCCAAAGATAGTTGTAAGGGTAGGTGTTAGTACGTCTGAAAGACTGAAACTGAAGTTTTAATAGGTGCATAACTAGCTATAGAGCTTCACAGGTGCTATGAAGGTTAGTAAGTAATGATAACCACGTGATAAAGAGGACTTAGGAATCAAGCAAAAAGAAAATAATACGCTTTCTTACAATTCTTGCTTTCGCTATTCCCATATTTCACTTTATTTGTTAAAACACAGTTAATAAAGATAACTTCATTCAAAGTTCAAAATATTTTCATCTGCCAGAATTGGTCACTACAGAAATTAGCAGTCCCTTTTTCTAATGCTAAGTTGAGCTGATGTAAAAGCCCATGCTCTACCGTTTTATCAACGATTATTTCACATTACATTCATCTTTAATTCACTTTAAATCATTTGACATTTAGTTTGCTGTTTTTTATGGTTGATTGACCTATAAAATTATGTTTGATTCGCATGTTATTGACAATTAATTCACATAACTCTTTTTGAATTCCTCTAATTCATATTTTATTCACCCTATGCATGTGATAATGACAAATAACCACTTCGTGCAGGCTCGTGCAGGCTCGTGCTTCGTGCATTCATTAACTTTATTCACAGTTGATATATCTTCAATTAACATTAAGTGTTGGCCGGGGAATGCGAGTATGCGCCCCACGTGACTTTTGATGCCACTCGTGTTGACAACGCTGGATGCCAGAATTTTTTCACTCGTGTGCCATATAAGGCTTACACCTTAATGAATACTTGCGAAAATGCGCTTTAGACTAACGGTCAACAAAAACGATGGTAATATATGTCTTGCGTTGGCAAATACAGTGGTCGCCATTGTACGTAGGCCCATATTGCGTAAAAGCGGTAATGCGGCCTAGTTGTTTGTGATCACTGGCATTGATTTTGGTAGCCCAAAAAATAAAGTCGCAGACACATGAGAGGACACATAGAGAGGACTAGCGCCCGTCCTGTCTTTGTGTCCTCTCTTGCGTCAGCGACTTTATTTTTTGCGCTACCAAAATGTATGCCCATATGACCCAGTCCAGTGCACTAAATGTCGTGATTGCCCACCCTTGATAGCACGAGGATGCACACAGCTTAGTGATTAGAAGTAGCTAGCAGGAACAAGGCAGGCCATGCGAAGCGGGCGCCCATTTCGGACACTGAATTATCGTGGAACAGGAGCAGCAGGCTGCGGTGTATTAGCAACACGGCCTGGTTCTGGGTTCTGTTTTCGCTGAACAAACAACAGCTCATGCGGCCTAGGTCCGGCTTCTGCGCCCAATGAGTTCCAATAGCGGGTCCTCAATTTGCACATGTTTGGCATTGCCAAACACCAGCGCCACGGTTGCTCGCAAACAACGTCCACAAGCCCACGCGTACGGCAGCAGCTTTGCTCCGACAGGGAGAGGAATTGGGAATAGGTATTGGAGCTGGCGAGGACAAGCTGCGTCACCTCTCTCCGAGGACTTTGGGTGCGCACTTTAATCAAAAGCGCGACAGCCTGCTTTGGGTGTCAGTCACTCTTCCCGGGTCTGCTGGAGTGGAGACAAAGGAGACAGGAAATTGGTTTCATTTCCTCTGTGCTTGCACCGATGTGCGCCTGCGTTCCTAGCACTGCTGGGCCACTCTTGGCCACGGTCGCTTAATTACTGCAATGCAAGCTCAGTAGTGTCAACAATGACTCTTTCTGGGGTCTTATCAAGATAAAGTAAATCTGGAAGGCTGGACCACACTTTTGTAAATTCTTCGAAACAGTGCTCAAATGGCCACAATAGTTTCCCGTGACATCATAAACATGAAATGCGTGCTGTGGCTTTTAGCAAAGTTATAATATATGCCGAGATTAAATGGATGTCTATAGAAAAGTATTTCCTAGCGTGGGTATGCGCGACAGAACTGGGACAAGCCTCAGTGCACTGCTCCTCTAAAAATGAAGAAGTGTCCGCGGGCAAAAACATAAGCGCAAAAAAAATTTCGCAAACCCGACTACTCACCACTGGTCTTCTAAAGTGTCGCGAAACAAAGAATGCGGCAAAAATACACATGCTGCTCAAATGGCTCCTCAAGATCGTGCAGGAAACACCAAGCGCCTGTAACAAGCCAGAAAAGGAGACGCATGTCGTGGCAAAAGGACGCACGTTGCTCAAGTGAAAAACTTTACAATAGCACAAAGCTCGAAACGGACATTCTGGACAACCATTTCAGATTCAGTTGCAGGGTGAGTGATTCGCTATGGTTGTAAATTAAGAAGATTAATAGTTGTTGGGGTTTAACGCCTCAAAACCACGATCTCAATATGAGAAAACCTGCAATGGAGGGATCCGAAAATTTCGACCACCTGGGGCTCTTTACCGTGCACTTAAATATAAGCACGTGGACTTGATACTTTTGCGTTTGCTTTGAAAATGCGGCCGCCGCGGCCGGGATTCTATTCCACGACCTTCGGGACAGCAGTGGAGCACCATAACTACTAGACCACCGTGGCGGGTGATGGTTCGAAATTGCGTTACGCTGTGTCGTATGCTAAACAGCCTGGTATAACATTCACCTTCACAGAGTAGAATAACTCATCCATTTTTTTTTCTGCTTCTCCTTTAACCCAGTGTAAAGCAGCAAGCAAACTGATTTTCTGGTTAACCGCCCCGTTTTTAACCTGTCTTTGCATATGTGCTTTTGTACAGCCTCTTTTGTTTTAAGGCTCGTTTTCAAATGGCCCGAATACATTGTTAAATAGCATTTGACTTTAGTGGCAGTCCAAGTGAAAAACGATGAAGATGCACGTAGAGACCAGGCAAATAAAGTCAAACATTCCCATATATCTACCCACACCATCCGCTACATTCGAGACCCGTGACGAGCCCTACTCCGTCTGATCCGTGGAACACGACGCGCGAACTTGCGCAATACGCTCTGAGCAAAACGTAGCAGCCCTGTAGGGAAGGACCTTACCACGAGAAATATGGGGACCGAAAAAGGGAGTTGGGCGAGGCTAAAGCATTGCCAGGAGGAGGCTCGAGTTTGGTAGATGGACGCACTCCTAAATATTGCGTAGATCTCGAGGCGATGTTGCGTGTCACTTGAGGTCTGTTCC
The DNA here is from genome assembly GCF_013339695.2 of Rhipicephalus sanguineus. NCBI lineage: Eukaryota > Metazoa > Arthropoda > Arachnida > Ixodida > Ixodidae > Rhipicephalus > Rhipicephalus sanguineus. Next base: position 65,252,552 of record NC_051180.1, on the reverse strand, counting down.
GAGAGTAACGTACGTCGAGCGTACCTGACTGAAGACCGTGATGCGCCCGCTTAAAGAAGAATACGAAGGGTGCGTCCGCCTGCGTTTTGCAAAAGGTGTGACCCCACTGCAGAATTTGCTTTTGAGGTTTTTGTAGATAGTTTTGAGCAAGAACAAATATTATAACGTGATTGGCAAGGTCGGGTGGTGGCCTAACAATTTTGCCAGTGTGTTTACTAAACGCCGTTATACAAGCGTTTCGTAAATCGTGTGCTCTACGCGTATTGCCTGTTCGTGTCGACACATCGATACACCTGTTTGGGACATTGTCGTTGTTAAGTGAGAGAGTTGTGACCGGGCGAAAGTCAAAAGCAGGGAGAACGACAGACTTGGTGATGTTATGTAGGCGTGATGTTATCATTGTGTTCTGATATCTCGACTGGGACAACTGTGATTTCACTTCAGATTAGTCACTTCTTTTTCGGCTAAGAGTTGTTACGTCATCTTTGTCTCTTTTAATGTGTACTTCTACTGAGCTTTCTGCATAGAAAAGTATTCACAAGGTAAATCTTTAAATAGTCGAGAGAAGTCAAAGTAATATAATGGCAAATGTAAACGGGAAAACTCACACCGTACTCAAGGTAATTAAACAATCTCGGTGCAGCATAATTGCGAGATCGTAATTTCGTACCCGCCTACAAATTGAGAATCGGGAGGTGCTCTGTGTACAAGAAGATTCTAAATTACGCAATACACAGGAGGAGGAATTGGAAGCAGTGGTATATGGTTACGCGTAGTTCGAATCCCGCGTCCTGTTTACCTAATGTGCTTCATTGAGTGTGCACCAAATGGTCGCAGGGGAGCTGTTATTTAGTCGAACAATCCTCCTGACACCTGCATTTTCCGAAGCTCATTACGGGGGTTTGGAATTGCTTGGCGGCGAACTTTAATGCACATGGGATAGCCACGAACTATACAATGCATCTACTACTCCCTATGTGTTTGCTTCTGTTCACCTAAGGTCATCACAGCTATAGATCAGTATTACTGTGGTTAAGAATCGCTCAGTTCGTGATGCATCTGAGTGCAATGGTACCACTGATGTAGTTTCGTACCGATTATGTCACTAGAAACTCATAACCGTACCTAACCTAAGGCAATGGTGAACGCATAAACCGTCGCCTCTCTAGACTAATATGCTAGTGTTGAATTCTTCAATGTGCATAACTATAGAATAAGCGCGGAAAGAGAACGAAGTGAAAAAATAAGACCCGAATGCGACAACTCTTCCCAGATACTGTATTTCAATATACCCTAGAACTCTATATTGCCGGAACTTTCGGAGAACGTTTCAGTGGCGCCGAAGTTATATGGCATATTGAAGTGCATGAGGAAGTGCTGTCGCCAGACCAAAGGAACGTCACTTCTTCAGGGAGAAGTCTTCAAAGCTTTCTGCGTGACTTCCACCCGACAGTCCTTATCCGCTACTGTTTATTTGCTTTTGCGGAATAGCAAAGAAACATCATTTGCATGTTCAGCGTCTGTCCTGTCATTTTCTTCTCTTGTGTCCGTGTTATTTGCTCGTACCCTTCACCATCAGCCTTGAACCGCCTCGCCCAGATGTCACCGTCAATGAGCTTTATTATCTTTGTAAATACGATCCCCTTCAATGCTTCAGCCTGGGTCGATACGCTGCAAGGCGCTGAAAGAGGCGATGAAAATGACCAATCTGGCTAAAGGTGCAAAAGAATTCAATCACTTTTATTTTTGTCTCTTACGGACAAAAATAAAAGAAAAACCTTTTTTTTTTCTTATATCTCTAGTAAGGAGAGAAAAAGACCTATTTTCAAATCGCTGCTATCAGGTATAAACACGTTACGAAGCCACGCGTGTAATAGTGATAAATTGTTTTCAAGAACACGTTGTAAGCTGATTCCAAGTCAATGTTTCATTTACTCAGCACTGATGCCTCCGTGTTGTTTTCTTTCTAAGAAGGTTGTTATGATGTCGCTTTGTGTTCAGGCATAGAACGACTTCGTGTAGAGCAAAACAAAGACTGATGTGCGCGGCTAAAGTGTGGTTCATATTTCACAGCACTACAATCGTATTACAATGAGAGCACATGACAGAGGAGGGCCGAGGAGGACTAACGCACGGCAGTGCCCCAAGATTGCGGCCGCCGCCAACCACTTTGAATTCGAAAAGCATAAAGAAATTCTCGCTGTTCGGCTGTTATTCCCGTTCATAGCGCAACCTGAGAAAAATTATGCTCGTAACTTACATTTCTTTCTTTCTCGTGTTTTTTTTTCTGTGTTGAATTGGCTGGATCGCCTGCAGATGGCGTTTCACAACTATCCTGAGACATGATGCGGTTGCAGAAATGAAAAATACTAGTTTTTTTGTTTGTTTTTTACACAGAGAGGTAGACTAAGTTTTAAAAATAAATGCATAAGTCCCTTTGTTTGGGTTCACTCATTCTAAGCATATTTTTTTCGTGAGTACAGTTATGTGCCATCCAATGTTTTTTTTTTTTTAATCTTTGTGCCGTATGCGAGTTTTGCGACGACTTGATCCGACCTTTTAGTTTTATGGCCGGCAGATTACACATAGCCAGGGTATTGCATTGCCTTCTACGTTGCATTCTACTAGCTAAAATAAACCTTGTATAGCTCATATTTCTTACGGCAAGAACTGTTACTTTGGCACTAGAGGGGGATTAACGCCGTCGGCGTCGCCGTGCCGTTCCTATGTCGAAGTCACAAACGCCAACCCACACGCGCTGCTTCAAAGCGTACGTCAGCGTTTCTTATACCGGTGCCAACATGGGCGTGGTGGTCTTATGCGCAGTAAGCACGCAATATTTGCGCAGTACATTTCTTGGCTATGCAGCGAAAATTAAAGGGGTGGTGGAGATGCAGCTGATGTGTTGGACGCAGTAGCCTGCTGAGCGTTTTCTTTATAGCACCTTGCCTTCTGCCTTTCTTTCTTCGTCATCTCCTCTACTTGAGCAGGCGAAACGCATTTTAAAACTGCAGCAGTGGTTATGTTCGTACAGCCGTAACCACGTATATTCTTCACCATATAGCGTCAAGTGTTCTTGTCGCTTAAGTTGACCCAAGAAATAGAAAATTTTTAAATACAAATGATGTCCTATATGGCGTATCTAAACAGACAAGCTTCTTTTCTCATGATGTTTGTTCAGCAAGCAACGACCAGAACATGGTCGTAGCTTGCTACAAAACTGGGCTAGTTGGTTGGCCTTCATGGTAAAAGCGACGCAGAATGACGATGACACAAGAAGCAGAACGAAGCAGTACAGGACAGGCACCTGCCCTGTGTCGTTCTTCTTCTCGTCTTATCGTCTTTTTGCGCTGCTTTTACCGAGATGAAAGCGTTGTTCTGCCATGCCGTGATGCCCTAACCTAAACGAACTGCAAGACACGAGCAAAAAAAAAAAAAAATACAAGCGCGTTTTTCATGCTATCTTTCAGTATTAAAAAGTAACACGACCTCAGAAGCTTTCTAGCCGCAATGTGATTTGGCAAACCGGGACCTGAAAAGAGATATATGGACTCAAAGAGACCTTGGTATTTACCTACGAAGAGCAGAAAAAAACAGGGACTAGTCCCAGTGGTTGCGTTAAGGCACACCAAACAACACATTTACTAGATGCTTTCAGTAGCCCATAACCTCTGTCTAGAAGTTTACCAGTTGCGCGAGAAAAGAATAAAGGGCTCGCGGAGTCTTGTTCTCTAGGCTGGAGCTTCCGAGTTCGAGGCAGGAGTGGGCCCTTAATGCATCTCGCAGTGTCTTTAAGTCTCCTGTGGTGGTATAGTGTTACCCCGATCTTTCCTGAATGTCACTGCATGCTTATGCTTCAGGGGCAGCTCCTATTCGCCCGTTGTGGACCCGACTGTTGTGACGACACCCACAAGTGTCTCGCAGTCGAAGTGTGAAAATGTGGGCACAGTTTGGGAGCTTAAGTAATAGGAGCAGAAAGTGAAATGGTCGTGATGAGAAATATACAAAAATAATTTCATGATTGCTTTGTTACGTGTCACCGTACAATATACGCCAGAGTCCTTACGAAAAAATACAAAAGTTCTGAGAATTGGGACAATGTTAGAGCGCATCAGCACCGTATTTATTTGAAAGTTGAAACGTTATGTCAGCACCTATGGTGATCTCCACTCTAATAAAAAAATGCATCCGTGCACACAAGTTGCTCAAGTTTATTCCCAGTGAGCCAATCATAAACATAAAGCAGTGTAAAAAAAGGATCGTCTAACGACAGCAACGCAAGTTAACGTGCATTGTGGCAGTGAGAATACTCTCGCAATGGTAGTGCTTGATTCGTTCTTTCGAGTTTGTTTTCAAAACGCCTGTCTCTTCGTGACTTCAAGCATATATCGGAATTTATTGTTATTGTTAAGAGCTCGTTGTGAGAGGAGCAATTACTTCGGAATGCCGTTACATTCATGTAAGACGCCAGCGTTTCTACCTGGCGGGTTAATTAGATTGGAATCAATATGTTTCTTGTCAGCACAGCTCATGTTTTTCAAATAGGGAACGTACGCCGGGAAGGATGAAGTCGGGGTTGCGCCTCATGTATGTACGTAATGAAAGGAGTAAATGCGGTCCTTTACCTACTTTCTTCTTCTGTTTTTCTTTCCATTCGGGGTATACGGGAAAAGAATAAAAACAAGCAAACGACAATCATTGTTCGATAATTCGCAGCACGTACCTCATTTTCAGCTTACCGTATAATGCTTTGTTTGAACCGTGCTGCTGTATCTTGAAAGAAAGCTTGGCTCATGCTTGAAAGAAATACGAAAGTTGCTTGAGTATTGCTCAGTATTAGAGGAGAGTGCCCTAGTCAAGAAAATGGGACAGAAAAAATGAGCCGACGTGGCCTGAAGGCTAACATGGCAGGTCCGCGAGTAAATACCTTTGGGAGCAAAACTCGAAGGACAGTCACATCCAGTTCACCAATATGTAGATTCCAGTCAATGGAACCGTGTATCAGCATTCTCTAGAGCCCCAATGAACTGCTGCGACTGGTGTGACTTTGCTTTTTTTGTTTGTTTGAATTACGTTTCCGCGAAAAGGCGCTTAACTTGCAGTAAGCACTATGAAGACAGAAAATCGGCAAACGTGTTTGCTTCCGATATGAGTGGCCAACGATAACGGCCCTGCGCAGTTCACGCTTTTGTTCTGCCTTTGGTAGAACGCAAATTATTTACACTGGTATAAATTACTGAAAAACTGAAACAAATTATTCTAGACTGTTGCAACTTCATGAGATTCCTGCATAAAATACATGAAAATGCCTCTAGATAAAACGCTTTCAGAGACACACTTTGTCTCGTAAAAGCCATCGTCAAGGTCTTGCTGCAGTCATCAGACTTTGGTACCTTCATGCGCATACTATATGTCATTATTTTCTGAATGTTGAACTCTTTATATGAAACTGAACTGAACGTAAACTAGTCAGTCACCGGCGAAAATTATCCTAGCCATCCTTTTTTTCTAGTTGATCTTCGAGCCTGTCTGAGTTTCGTAGTCGAAATCGGTGCACAATATCGAAATTTACTAAGGGTGAACTTCCCAGCAACAACTCATCAAAATACTGAGGTGGCCTCGTTGAAACTTATAACATTCGTTCCCGTGCTATCAAAAAGCGTAATTTAATCAGGAGCGACATCTCTTTTCTATGTAGTAGGCGCATCCACAAATAAGAAGCCGTGAAACAGCAGAAAAAAATGAATGTGTGCGCCACGTTAACACAATTCCTTTGCATGCATGGCATGATTTCCCGAACATCGATTAGTAATTTTGGCAAAGATCTTCAACTAAGCCCACATATTTTATACGCGTCTTCTGTCGCATAATGTTCATTTTCACATAATAAATATGCATGTTTTTTACCTGTAGACTCGTTTTCATTTCGATATAGCGCGCCTAGCATGCTGCTTCAATGTTGCTATACTGATGACACGACCAAATAAATGGTGCGTCAGACTGATCAGGAGAGCCCAAGCACTCCTATAGAGGTAAGTTGACTCATTGTAAATCAGTAGCGGTCACTCAACAAGGCTCAAATTATCCAACGTGTCTATAACACTACTCTCTTTCTCAGATGGACAGGATTTATTGTCGAACTTTTAGAGAGGCTAGAAGTGTCATGAACGCCAGCGCGTACGAAAATGGCTGGTTGTACTTGAAACCCTTTCCCAACGGCTGTGCCTCGTACATATGTTTCTACAGGGGAAGCTGTGGCACTGTTTATAGAAGCTGCCAGGTGTCACGTCACTGGTCAAACACGGCTAGCGGAACCTCCTCTATCAGCCGGAACCATCTTTGTACGGTTAACCCAGCGAGCTGTGCACATATCTTTAACGACGTGATCACGGCCACCGAGCGGTGGGAACAGGCGACACTATCCTTACGTTCAGTCGACGGAAGCACGTGTCCGGCGATTACTACCAAATCCCCGCAGGCGCCGCAGCCATCCAGCAGCCTAACTGCGTAGCTTTTAGGGCTATCCTGGAACTCGGCTGTTTGTGGATACACGTACTGTCTGTACGTGCACGCTGGGAAAGGGAACGTGTTGATATAGAGCCCGCATGCCGTAAATACAGCCCTAATAATTCGAGCGTATTACACGACACGCTAAGAACCAATAACTTCGTGTACCTAACACTGCTTCTTTTGGTGTTCGTTATGATGACTGATTGTGAAGGTTACAGCGGCCAAGGAGACATGAAACTCGAACATAAACGAAACACAGAGCTGTAAGCTTACAATCATAGCGCCACTTTCTTGCGCAACTTCATGGCTCCGACCGCCTCAGAAACAGGAATTGACCGCGCGAGGTCACCTTATTCATTTGCCTTAGACAACACAAAGGCGAAAGGCACCCGCAGTGGACATTTCAGCATCATCCTCCTCATCATTATCATTATCATCATCAGCAGCAGCACTTGAGGCGTCACGTGAGTAGCTGCGCATTCTGGTGATGCGGCGGCTGATGAAGATGTTGACGATGAGTTTTATCTCTGGCCTTTGTAAAGGATTGGCAGCTTTCAACCGCCTACTCGTTAATCAATTCACGTTGTTTGACGCCTTGTGCGACTGTACGCTTCTGTCAGACAAAATTGCATCTTATAACGTTACCCTTTGCCCGACACGAGTGTAAGGTTTTTTAAATGCGAATGCATTAGTCGGGCCATGTCAGGCGTCAGTGTCCGCGCACCTCTCCACTCTCAATCCCTCTCCCATAGCAACAGCTGCGGGCGTGCGCGCTTATCGTCGTCCCTAGCAACCGGAGCAGGTGGTGCGGGCGGAGTAGCCGAGAGTGATGGAGAGGAGGTGCGCGCTCTGGCGTGTGAGGGCGCTCGCATCGCGGGAGCTCGGCGGAGCTCCCGCGTGTGTGGAGAGAGTGTAGGGGAGGGTAGGTGCAGTGCTTCGCCGCTCCTTCTCTCGCCGTTCGCTCTCTCTCCTCCCTGCGCCACCGCCTCAACGCAGTGCGTTTGAAACGCGTTTGTAGCGTTTGTGCTGCCTTGACACAGCCTGAAAACAGCCCGTTCTAAACGCGTTTGTGCTGCATTGAAGGCGGTGGCAACATCCCTGAGGTGATTACGAACGCACGTAGGAAGCGTTCGTTGAAAGAAGCGCCCAAAAGGGAGACATTTGAGCGCGTCGACCTGTCCAGCTTTACGACATTAAAATTACTACGCCGTGTACTCTCGGCGCAAGAAATGCTTTCGCATTTCCTGAGGATTCCCTTCGGGGAAGCGGGGGCATTTTTTTCCAAAGCGGTTCAAGCGCATCCCGAGCTCAAGGTATCCTGGACAAAGGACGCCTCTCCTAAGATACATTCTAAGTCAATACGCTTATTCTATCTCTGTCTCACGCCTTGGCGTGGGTCTGAGGTCGAATGCTCGACTGTCATGCAGAATACCTGGGTTCGATTCCGGCTCAAACCATGATTTTTCATTTATCTGCTTTCTATTGAGGTGACGTGGGTGTTTCTACCGCACACCATGTTTTTCGTTTGATGAAGAACTTGAGGCTTTCGCCTCATTAAGGATATTACTCGGGCACAAAAGAGAAAGAAATGTAACTGAGGTAAAACAAACGAACGCCTAATTTTTTGCCTACAAAGCAAAATGCTATTGTGCGAAGGAAAACATAAAGAGAGAGCAAACACTAAGCTTTTTCGTAGTATGGAATAGAACGCTGAATTCATTGGTGTGAATAAAATGTAACTTATTGATGAAAAACTTCGAAAACAGGGGTGGGTGCTCGTGCCGACGTTTCTACAAGTGGACTTGTCTTCTTCAAGTTTCAGCCTCGAAGAAGACAAGCGCACTTGTTTAAACGTCGGCTCGAGCACCCACCCCATATTTACGAATTTTCTCATCGCAAGCTTCCATCTTTCATTTCCTGCCGTATTTTGAAAGTATATTTTTCGCCACTTTGGGACTTCTCTGATATGTCTAGGATGACTATGCATGCACATTGGCCTAATGCTATGTCGAACGAGTCGCCTCTGTTTTGGTCATGTTGTAGCAGCGTCACTGCTTGCCTCAATAACAAAATAGTGTGATACCGCTACTATTAATCTGAAAAATAAAAGTTTGGTAGTTTTGCACGACGGCCATGGCATTGACAGGGATTTCAAGATTCGGTGCCTAATTCATCGGGGGCGATTGCCGACATGTAGGCCTCAGGGCACTCGAAAAGCAGCTCCAGCTCTGAAGAAGGAATTCCTGCAGGTAGCCATTACTGTATATTTCTCATTTTAAGACGTCGCCTTATATTCAGTGATCACAGGTATATCTCAGCTCACGCTCAGGAACGCAGCACGCGAGCCGACGGTAACTTCGAACAATTGTTTTTCGCTCGGACTACCTTCCTTACTTGATATATATATACATATATATATATATATATATATATATATATATATATATATATATATATATATATATATATATATATATATATATATATATATATATATATATATGATCTATTTTCAGGATGTCTTAGCTCGACTTTTCCATTAGGCAAAATAAAACGCTATCATCGGGTTGGGCACTCAAATAAGACTGAGATCGACATTGTCCACTAAATGTCCACACTGACGAGGTTCTGCAACTCTTATGACGGTCTTAGTGCACAGAGCATGCTTTAGGTCTATGAAGGCCGCTTCTCCTTCTGGAGTCCAGGTCACTCGACTGGCTTCTCCACTCTTCAGTACGTCCACCAACGGCTGTGCTTTGGTCATAACCACGTAATGTATTTCCTTGGCATCCTTCAACCAAAATAACTTCGAGAAATGCAATATCTGACCTTGGTACCACATTATGCAACTGGTCTCGAAGAATGTACCGTGCAGCGTATAACCCCGTCTTAGCTCATGTATTGCCTTATATTTGTTCTGCTTGTAGACTCAGCGTACGGCTATCGCACTATATTACTACAACGGATCTTGAATATCTTTTCAAAAATCTTGTTTCAATTATTTCCAGTTAGGCTTCTCGAACGTTCCAGTTGTCGTGAGGCATACAGTAGTAAATTCTTGCTGCAAGTAAATTTTCGAACACTATCGAGACCTGAAGTATAGGACTGGGATCGAAACTCAATCTTTTTTGGGACGTGTGCGAATGCTTGCTACATCACAAAGCACATTCGCACATAGAACTGAAAACCGAGAAGGTGAATGTAAACTGAAGGTAAACATAGCCCTGCAGTTTCGAAGGGCTGATGCAACGTGTTCTTGAACCCGCTAGTGCAAACACGTGCCTGCTCCCCTGAGTGCAGACTCGTGTCATTCGAAAGGGGTTCAGGGACACATGCCGAGTGGGGCGAAGGATTGGACAGTGTGCGCATATTCTCTCACTGAAACGACTTCTTTACAAAGCATGTTTGTGTAGCACAGATTGGGATGTTGAAAAGCATGTTCACGGGATTTCAGACGCATTCCGTAGCCGTTCATTTTTTAGTTCATTTTTTAAGATAAACGAGAATTTTTGATAAGTTCAACATTTAAAACTCTGTTTTCTGTGTCAGCCCATGTGTTCGTTTTTTCTAGTACTTTTTTAACGTCGATGTTGCACTTTAGTACGTTCCCCTATATACGATATACAACCGATACGCGAAACGAAACATCCTCAATACAGCTAGACAACTTGCAATAATATCTACGTTTTAACACCGGAACATCACACGCAGTCATATAAAGCGAGCAGCAGGAATCGAGAAAGCTTCTTCTGAATTATTGAATTCACTCAAGTGACTTACAGATTGTTTCTTCAATCGGGGATGGTGGTAATGTGGGCTTCTTGTTTTGAAATGGCTTGGAGGACAGCGCACACCGAAAGAAATTAGGCCGATCCCACATACCATGGGAGTCGATGTTATGCGAAGCATGTGGCGGGAAGGTGACTGTGGCATAATTTTTTTACTGAGCGAAACGTTACAAAATGACGCAAAAGGCTTGTACAAATTTGATAGGCACAGATATATGTTTAAGAGCGGTAAGCTGATATGTAGTGCTTGTACTCGTCCCTTATGATGGAGAACGCACGCACGTTTCCCGAACACGTGTGCATGTGTGGAAGAGGTTTTTGACTGCTTTTGAACAAGGTCATCATCACCGTGATCTGTGAGCATCAGCATACAGCTGGTCATGACTTGTTATCGGATCCGGTCGTGATCGCGGTGACGAGGGGTCCATGTGTAGTGAAGTATGAGGTATAGTACAGCTGTTGGAAGTTGTGGATGCCTCGGTCATTTCGTCGACAAATTGTTTGTCGATAGAGCCGGCGACATGTCGGAACCTGAAGTCACCCTTCGAGTTGGTGAGTTATAGGCCGTCGAGGCTGGTAGGCCTGGCTAGTGCTACGTAGACCAACATCAGTGGATGGCGCTTGGCGTATTCGCAGACTACCTGGGCGTATGTGGCCTACGTAGCCGAGTGTACAAAGCGGCTGTCAATCAATATGCATCATCCGCGGTCAGCATGAGGCCATCGCCTAGCCTTGTAAGAAACGAAGTGGACACTGTGTCGTTCTGGCGGACTAAGTGCACTTTACGGTGCGACGATGTGAATATCATCCGTAACGTTCGTTAATGTATTCCCCTGGGGTCCAGCAATGCTTCAATATAGCTTGCTGAATCATAGGAATACAAATGTAATGTTTATTAGACTGCTATAAAAGGGGAGCCAACACTGGAACCACAGACGTTAATGTGATATGATGCCTGTATCGTGCGAGTACATATGCAGTGTTTTTGCTTTCTTGTAATGTTAGATAGCCACCACCACAACCACAATTGACGTTGCACCAACTATTGCGCCTGCATAGGCCGTTATTCCAAACAAGTTTATAAACCTGGCGTGGCTCTGTGGTAGAATACCTGATTGCCACATAGAATGCTTGGGTTCGATTCCTGCTGGGATCGTATTTTCATTATTTCCATTCTTCAGGTCAACGGTGCCGATGTCTGTTTTTCTTAACGCTCTCGCATTTAAGTTACCACTGTCTGTTTTCACCGTTCCTGAGTATATCTAAACTGTCAATCACCTGTGGCGCACACCCGTACAGCGTGGCCTGTGGTAAACGGGTATGCGCCACACGTGTCTAGAGGAAAGGGTTGACGACGTACGCGACAGGACTTTCACGTTATTCATGTCATGAGCCGACAGTCATATTCGTCAAATCCTCTTACCCTCCGACGCCAGTTTTGGTCTACACCAAGTTAAGGGGGCGATCATGAGAGCATCCAGACGTAGGCTGCTAGATAGATAGATAGATACGTAGATAATAACGGTCTAAGTGCCAAAGGTTCGCGAAGAAATGCTTCGCACTTAAAAGCAACGACATGGGGAAACGACGCTGGGACACAGGCGCCATTTATTTTGTCTTGTGATATGCTAAATAACTTCATTTTGTGCTGCGTAAAGTTGTGAGGATGTTCATTAGGTAATTAGTTGGTTGCCGCTTTACGGTGACATTTGCAAGGGACCCGTTGCTGATGGAAACACAGAAGCGAAATGTAACCCACGCAAAGTACACACACGTTGTCCATCAGAGCATTCTTTTCTTGCACCTCGCTGAGCATGGGATATTTTTTTATCTAACATATCAGTTTAACACTTTCAGAACAGTTATACAAGCGTCGCATAAAAGGCACGTGAAAGAAGGAATGGGTCGGCAATACAGTTTCTATGACAACACGCAACCATTAGAGCAATGGTTGAAAAGATGCTCTGGCAGCAGCATCTCTGTCTGATTCGCTGATGCCCGCTTTATTTGGAACAGGGAGGTGGGGGGAGGGGGCATTGTATCGCATATGTGGTCTGATGCCAAATGCGCAGCTATAGGTGGCTTTTCACTTATTATTCGACGCCGGTAATGAGCTCATCGTTGTCTTAAGTATATCTCAGTCTCGTTGGACACTACGCTTTGCATGCTTTTTCTCGTGCTTACTAGTTTCCCGTCTTGTAGTAACTGATGTCTTCTCGGCGTCTGATCTTTCCTTCATCAAGGTATCAAGTTCCAGGTATTACAGGCTATTCGGTGTAATGATTGCTTGGAGCGCGCTGTTTTTTGTGCCGTTTTCGGTATAAATCTTCAGTGAATAGGTAACTTTACGAACAAGTATTTTACTACTTTTTAATAGATTATCCCTGATATGATGAAGTGGTTCGAGGCATAAATATATCTACTCACAGTCCGTTTTCTTTTGGCAACTGTGGAGTTGAAACTTCCACAAGTGATTGTCGTAAGTACTTTATTGCCTTGTCAAAGCATGTGCAGTTTCGAGTAATATAATCAGATTTTCAACTGAAAGTCAGCGCTCGTGTTGTGCCTAGTCTGCCTTTGTCTTCGGTTTACTGCGTTGTTTGCCTGTATTCGCTGTGGGCAATATTCTATACGCCGATACGGGTCGCTGTTACGGATACAATGACAAAGATAAGTTACCAGTTTGATGTATTATGTACAACCCTTCTCCTGATTTGTATGGCTTCCTAAAATGCGTTCTAAAAGCGTTCTAAAATGAACAAATAAAGAAGGAATAAAAATTAAGGCAGCGTCGCAATAGTGGTGCGCAGCCTGAAGGAAGTTCGGAGCTGAGCGGCTTTCTTCGTTTTTCTTTATTTTTGTATTTCTTTCTTCCTTTCTTTCTTTCTCTTTTTCTCTCATCTGTCTGTCTCTCTGGGTCTTTTTTGTCTGTGCTTATTTCTATTTCTCTCTTATTCGCTCTACGTATTTCTTTGTCTTTCTCGCTCATTCTTTCTCTTTTTTGCCCTTCTCTCTCTCTCTATTTCTTGCTTCCTCTTTCTTTCTCTCTCTTTATATATCTTTCTCTCTCACTTTTTCTTTCTGTCTTTCTTCCCTTTCTTCCTCCCTATGTCTCTTTGTTTCTGTTCTATGCTTTACTCTCCCCCTCCTCCTTTCGCTCCTCCTGATCCTCACTTCCCTTTGTCGCTAACTTGCTATACTATACTATACTATACTATACAAGGCTATCCTATCCTCTGCTAGTGTGCCTGGATAGCCGAGTGGTCAGGACGCTCGCTTTCGGATCCAGGGTACGTGGGTTCGAATCGCGCCTCGTGAACGATTTTTTTGCCAGGAATTTCCCTTTTTCTCTTCTCTTTTCTTCTCTCTCTCTCTTCCTCTCTCTCTGTAATCATTCTCTCACCCATCAGAGCTATTCCATCTCGCGCATGAGAAATCGGCGCACGTGTTTTGGGTGCTAAGGAGAGCATGAAGGACTGAAAGGAAGAAGAGGACGAAGATAGCATCTGCCGATTCATGATGATGATAGTTTATGTACGCACTACCCAGTGCAACGAAAAGCTCCGCTCTTAATAAATGCTTGGGGTTCACGTCCCAAAACCACGTTAGAGTTATGAGGGACGCCTTAGTGGAGTGCTCCGGAAATTTTGACCATCTGGCGTTCTTTAACGTGCACTGACATTGCAAAGTACACGGGCCTCTGGCATTTCCCCTCCATCGAAATGCCACCGCCGTGGCCGGGATCGAACCCGCGACCTTCGGGTCGGAAGCCGAGCACCGTAACCGCATCACCTCCGCAGCGGACAACAAATTAAGAAAGGCTGGTCAACAAAGGTTCGGCCTGTGCTATTTAGTTTAAACTTATGGTATTGTTCTAAATAAGCATACAAACACGACACGAAGGATGCTCTGCGATCTATGACGGCGTCGTATTGTCCTGTATCATTCGGAACCAGAAAGGGGTTCACAAAAATACGGAAGCTTTAAGTAAATATAGCAACATAAAACTAAACGGGGAATGTCGCTGACGCCAACGTTCAGGCGACATTCTCTTACTAAGGGAGCAATTGGTACTCTTAGCGGCTAAAGAAAGCAGCTTGTGCTCCCACAGAAACACGATCCTGCTGGAAACATGGGCTTCAGTGACACTCGTTTTTCTACGATTGGGATAATTATTCCGCGTGTCATCTGTCACAACAGAACACCACATAATAACGTGACAGGTATATCGCGCGTCTTCTTCAAGTTCTCCTTGTAAATTTATGCTTGACGCCACGCTTCCCTGTACTACGAGCAAGAGGAGGAGCAGTATACATATTCAAAAAAAGGAAACGCCAGGCCTGCGCTGAAACCGCAGCACATTCACAGCGAAATCTGGAAAAGCGATTTCTCAAGAGCGCTCTTGCGGCTACTAATACAACTACACTACCAAGGTACCCACTACGCCATAAATCACAATTTTTGTGAAATCGGGAAGCACTTACTCTGCCATTATTCGGCATTCTGTGGAGAAGCGTTGATGGCGATGAAGAATTATGGCTCATCCCTTTGTAATGGGTTGGAAGCTTTAACCGGCCCACCAGTTATGTAATTTGCATTGGGTGACGCCCGGTCGCTATTTCCCTCTCCCGCCATGCTGTATAACATACGCTGACGTGGGAGAGAGGTGGGGGGTAAGAACTTTATTGCGACCCCGAGGGAATAGATCATGCGCTTATGGGCTTTGCTTGGCAACCAATACAAGTGCACTTGCGAGGAACCCACTACGCTCTAAATCATTGTAAGTTTTGAGGAGTAGGAAAGCAGGCATTATGCCATTTTTCGTCATTCTACAGAGAGTCGTGATACCTGCTTAACGCATGTAAGGCATTATGCGCACTTTGTTGAAACTGTGCCTGATGACGATGAAGAATTATGGCGGAGCTCTTTGTAATGGGTTGGAAGCATTCAACAACCTTCTCGTTGCGCAATTCGCATTGTGTGACGCCTGGTTACAGAATTCGCGCTGTGCGACGCTTGGTGCTTATTTTACTCTTATACCACGCTATATTGCATATGTTAATGTGGTTCCTTCCCGACATGAAGCCAGTATAGGACCTTTTTGTAAAGCAGTTTCAAGCACCGGCATGGCTCAGAGTAGAGCTATACAATTACAAAGTGAAATCATACTCTGAGCCATGCCGGTGCTTGAAACTGCTTTTGTAAGTATGTAAATAGTCTTGGTATGCAAGGCAATAAAGAAAAAAAAAACCGGCATGGCTCAGAGGTTGAACACTGGGCTCCCACGCAAACGGCCCGGGTTCGAACCCCGTTCCATCCTGGAATTTTCTTCTTATTTCGAGTGATAGTGGTACGGACACCGGTTACGGACACCGGCGGCGGATAACTACAGCACCAAAACGGCCGCTGAAATGATCTCATAACAGCTTTCGCTGTAAAAAGTAGACAGAACCTGCTTGCTGTCAACCTGCCACTCTAAATCAAACAGTTCCGGAACACAACTTATTTTGCCAATGGCACTGTTACTTCAGGGGTGGGATATTCTCCTGGCTGGTCGATATGTCATATCCGACAGGCACGCTAGAAGAGACTGCTGCAATAACTTCAAATATTCCGCCCAAGGGTGTTGTGCAGAAAAGGGGGGTACAGTTTCTGATTCAATTCGAGGCTGCTTTCTCGAGCGATTCCTCGCTTGGTCGATTGGTCAGTCGGTGTACCTGTCTACCTATCCGCTTTCGTTTTTTTCGCTCAGTGACGAAGAAGGAATTTCATCAGCCACCACCACAGGCGCAAAAGCCAGCAACAGAATGGCTGTAGCGCCAGGGTGCAGAGAGACGTTCATGCGAGTGGTGGAGATAAAAAGCTGCATTTGACCATGAGCGTCCACGTTCACGTTCCTGGTCACCGCGAGGGCCTTTTGATTTAGCAGCCTTTGTTTAGAAACCTATGTATATTCTTGCATTAAGACAATCTGTGCAGTTTTTACCTGGCTATGTTCTTTTTTCCCTTTAGGTTTATCTCATTCTTTTCTCCACTCAAAATTGCAGGATTAAACGTATGTATGAGGCCTCTTTCTCATGGCCTTGTTTATTTGCTCACGCTCAGTACTTGGGGAACTTATTGTCTATCACGACAGATTCCTGAGCTGTTTAAACACTAGTTAATGGTTACTTCACCTATTTTTACTCTTGATGAAAGGCTATTTCGCATCCTCTAACTTGTGCACATTTCTAATAGCTCATTTTTCATGCGTGTGTGCAGGTGAAAGACGTTGGTGAGAGTTTCATACTAAAGGCAAGCTGGTTGTAGAAACATTCAAAGGATATATTGTGCAGGATATTGAAATGAGCATAATTTGACCCAGTCAAACAATGATACACGTTTCAGCATCGAATGACAGGCCTGTTTTCCTCCTTTTCTATGTTATCACAGTGTTCTAAGGTTCTACGCCCTGAATTACGGTAAGGGGAATAAAACAACCACGACTGTCTACTCATGTGATTGAGGAATTGAGCCACTGAGCTCTCTTTAACGTCTATGCTATAAACAACTGTCTGAAGTCAAAGTCAAAGTCGGTTTGTATGTGAGCTGTTTGTATTCTTTCTAAAGCTCATTACAAACACTGTACAAAAAAGACGCGAAGAAATGAGAGCGATAGGTAAATAAAAGTTATGGAAAGCTCATATACTTCATTTCGACAGAATTGAACCAAAATAAACAGCTTTTGTTTCCCAATACTATGAAAGTGCAAATCATGCGATGCTGGCGCAAGCAAAAAAGGGATCGAATAAGGAGCACAATGTAATATTTTGACAGCGAATCGCGCAAGTGTATTCCTTTGCTGTTATCCCGTACAAATGTTTCAGTGCCTTCAGAAACGGGGACAGCTGTCAAATTAAAGGCATTAATGAATAAGCTTTGCCTGTTCCGGCGTCTTCAGATTGCGGCGGCTTTTAGAAGACTGCCAGGAGTTTAAACAATCCACGGTTCAGCCCTTCGTTGACAGCCAATTTGCGTTTTTGAGCTATGTTTCATAAAGTTTAATAGTTGTAATACGAACGATACAGAGAAGGTACAGAATGACAGAAGGGGACGTCTCTGTGCCGCTTGGGCATTATAAAATAAAAAAAGGGAAGAAAAGGGAGTGAATAAATGATGATTGTCGTGTTCTAGATTGCGAACGAGAAACAGAGGAAAACGAGAACGAATGAAAAATAACTGAAAACTACCAACTCCGCTAAACGATCGTGTAGCTTAATTTGATGGTTGCCTTGTAGTTGGTGGCGAAGCAATCAACATGGAAAGAAAGTAGAATAAAATAATGACGTCATGCTAAAAGATACAGCTCGTCGACACAGAACTAAGCGGTTGGTAAAGCAAAGGTATACCTTTGTTTATAGTACATTGCGTTTTCCTCCCTCTACATATTCGTTATCTTGCGCTCTTTATCATAAAGCAACTGCTTGCAAGGAGATATTTAGGGGAAACAGCTAAATATACCAAGTAAAGAAAAGACAAATTTTGTGCGAGTGCGAGAAATAGGGCGGAAACAAGCACTATACGATAACAAGCACCTTTCACTCGACAGGACAAATGTGTGTGTGCTTTTCTGAGAATAATGCATTTTGTAATTAAGACGTGATGTAGGTGCCCTAAGAACTGCGTATGCCTCCTTCAAGCACCAACCCCGCTATTTCTCTAGCCGGATGAAGTGAAACGTTTTTTCAGCTCTTCGACTATGCCGCGAAGGCAAATTCTCCGCTCAGTGTCAACACATACCTACTGGTATGCCATACATAACAGAGACATCACTCAGAAACGTGTAATTCCTTAATCATATTCTTACATGGGCGTACGGGTCATTTATTAACTATAGTCGGTGACAGCCTAAGAATAAATATAAGATCCGCTCACGAGGCCGCAATGCTCAAACTTTGCATGCCTCCGCGCTACAGACGAAGTAGTTCCTGGACAATGTCAATACTTTTCACGCTTACAAACATTATTTTGCAATACTGCATTGACAGTGAAATAAACAAAGCAAAGCTAGATAAAAAAAATTGCGAAAGCTCGGAGTTCAGCGTCAGCTTAAGAATATATCTGTTGTTTAAATTGCACCCCCCCCCCCTGCCATAGACATCTCGGAGTCTACGATGAATAAATGTACATCTCAAAGGCGATGTTTCTGCGCAGTAAATTTTATGGTATTGAAATAAAGAATGCCACATTTCAGGTAAAATTAAGAAAAATCAATCGTTTTCGACGGTTTCACAAAAGAAAACAGGGACATAACTTTCGCCGCCAGTTTTCATGATTGTCTTACGTAACTAAACTATGACTGTGACTGAAAGCGAAGCATGGTAAAGTTGTCTGAGATTGCTTTTGAGAATTTCGACTATTGTGCTGCCGTAAATAACGCATTTGCGTCTCTAGAGAGACGCAAATGCGTTATAGTCGCCGTGCTTGCTATCGTGTTTGAGGTAAACGCCAACGCTTTACTTGACGTCTTGTGTCGGAGACCGTGCAGAATTTGAGAAATTATCGAGATATTTTTACGTCGCCGATGTGGAAATAATTCAGAGCTGATAGGTAGTGGGCCAGGAATATCTGAAGGAACTGAAGTTATGGAGCGATAAATTATACACACAAGTAAATGTAATGCGGTCTCTAGTTAGGGTCAAACAACGTGGCTGCGGTCATCAAAAAGGTAATCTTCGTGCGACAAAACAAAAGAAGCTAATGAATAACGATATGCGCTCGAGCAGACAGTTGTGGAGTGCCAAGGAAAGACGCGGCCAAATTCCCTCAAAGGCGACAACGACGAGCACGCATTCTTGATGACGGTGACCTCCTTTACCGCCACAGCAGCCCTACGCCACTCTTGATATGAAAAGGAAGAATTCAAAAGCAATAAACTACTATTCGCAGGGCTTGGCCTACCGACATCGTTTCTCCTGCGGAAAGTATAGCACAACTCGATATATTTCAGGTCGTAAATCAGATTTCCTCATGCAATCGCACAAAAAAAAAAGACCGACTCGATCGATGTCTTGTCGCTGCTTCGCGTGTACCATGAGGAAGAACAGGCACGGGATACAAGCAAGAGAAATTCGGCAGCAGCGTTTCATCCTCGCCGTTTCTGCCTGGAGCCGAAACGCCGGGGACGACAATTCGTTCCTCGCTTCCAGAGAGCATTAAATATGGGAGACACGTAGGTTTTCTTCCTTTCGCAGGTAAAAGAAAAAAGACCCAATTCCTTTTTTTGCCGGCCATCGCCGCTATCTGTTACCGCAGTGGGTCCCCTTGGCATTAGAGATGGGCAGGCGTTTCAGAGAGTGCATTGAGAAGGCTCGGTACTTTCGTACGCCTCGGTGCAATGCTCGCGCGGACAGACATAAGAGACAATAACTTACAAAGAAAGAGGAGTTTCGCATATCACGACGGAGAAGAATGTGAAAATACGGATATGTGGGGGAATCACTTGCAGCAGCATTCGCGGATTCTTTCATCGTCTACATTTCTGTTCGTGATAGCTCCCACATGTCGTTTGTAATAGCATCTTCGCGGCGACGTTACCAGCAACACCACCGAGACCATTATTCGTCGAAGAATATATGGTATGTGGGTGCGTATTTTGCACCCATCACTTCCAAACACGGTGTTTGCAAAAGCTCCGCCCCCTATTCTCCTCCGGGATTTTTTTCGCTCTGTCACTTTTCACACGAATTACATTTCTGTTTTGTGTGTGTGTGTGTGTGTGTGTGTGTGTGTGTGTGTGTGTGTGTGTGTGTGTGCGTGCGTGCGTGCGTGCGTGCGTGCGTGTGCGTCATGACCACGATAACATTATGAGGCGCATCGGGACTGTGGATCAGTTGTGACCACCAGGTGTTCTTTGGCGTGTACCGAAATCTTACATGAGTGTTCTTGCATTTGACATGATCAAAATGCGACAGCCGCGGTATGGAATTGAACCCGCGTCCTCGCGCGTAGCAGTCCCTAACACTTCTATGTTGGTGATTTCCTTTTTTGCACATTTTTGGCACTGTGTTTCAGTCATCCTAATGTCATTAAGCGGTTCTTTCATTTTTTGTGTTTATGTTCCTCTCCTACATGCTTTCGTTTTCTTTCCTGTTTTATTGCCGCCAAGACTGCGCTTCCTCGACATTCTCCGCAAAAGTTTGTTGCATGAACACAAATAAAGAGTCTTGATCTCGTCGGTCGAATAGTTTTGACGCTACGTGCGCGGCTTTGATGAAATGAGCTTTTGATATGGAGAGCTAAAGACCTACCATATTGGCCGTGAGATCGAGCGGAGTCGCCGCCTGGTGGCTACTGGCTGAAGCGCGCCTAGTGTGGATTGCTCTCTGCGTCGTCTGCTAGCCGCGGCGTGCTTGCATGTGAGCGTGTCTTACATGCACGTCCTCAAAAGCCGCTTTGTTCTATTATGTCAGCGCAAGTTTAACTGCTTGTGCGTATACCGAACACGATGTACAGAAGCATTTGGCCTTGCTCGGCTGTATATGCATTGTAATAAGATCAGTGAGTGCAACGTTCGAGGGTCCTGTGTATCCCTCCGTTCGCCGGAATCATTTCAGTGTAGGTGCCGCTTTCTGATTCAAGCACATTGTAAACTGCACTTGGCATTGTCCCAAACATGAAGAGTACTAAATACAGTGTGTGAATGCGGCGTTTTAGCGACTCGGTGGTAAACACAAACGAGTCTCTAGGTCATGCACTTCCACGTTGTTGTTAGTTGTATAACTGCGGCACGCTAGTTTGTAGGTTATGCGATGAACTTTAGTTGTGCTTAAGATAACTTTTTATTGTACGGTCATGGTCCACTACACAGAACTCTTTCTCGCAAGTGAGGCCTGACACTTCCGTACATTCACTGTCCCCTAAAAAAAAAACAGGAAATGAAATGACACGGAAGTGATAAAACGGAGTTGCCGTGCGCAATTTTAACTTGGAGCGAAGTTTATAAAGACACAACCATATGCTTAGATTTAGATACAACACAGATGTTCAAGATCAATTCAGGCGGCGTGCCTTACATTTATGTCGTATAATTTCTCGCAGAACGTCATGTTTTTTTTTACATTATCTTGAGCGCTTGTATGACATTGTTAAATATTGATGGAAGGCTGCGGACATTATTCGCTTGGAAAATAACAACATACTTGTCCCATGAAATAATCATACCTTCGTTGCATCACTGTCATGACAATAATCAATCCATGAAAGCTCTATGCGGAACTGTTAATTTGTTATACTGTTACTGGAGCAAGAAGAAGCGCGTACGTGTTAAACGCCTCCGTAGCGCTAAAACGCTGTCATCCACGTAGCTTTCCTGACTAAACTTATGAACTGTCCTACATTTCAAGGAGAACGGAATAAGAAAAAAAAAAGAAAATGTGTCTGCGTATTCGTGCGAACAGTGCTATTGAACGCCTCGCACAAGAATACGGGCGGTTTTCTTGTTCTTGGTATCGAGATGAGCAAGAAGTCAATACTTAAATGGTTCAGTCGCGCTACAACAGTACGTAGTAGGCGGAACACAAGCTAAACACGTACAAAAAAGGGAACGACAAAAAACGGAGTACCAAAACGCAGATTGTCGCCCACGGCGAGCATCCCTTTCATTGGCAGATTGTGCAAATTGCGCTTCTCTCAGTTGTAATATTAACGTTGGATGGGCTTCTTGCATCCATTCAACAATGAAGAGTGAAGATACCACCAATAAGCTGCAGTCAACGCATTTTGTTCACTGACAATCAGCTCAAAATGCACACAATGAAGCGCCGCTTATCCACACTACCGCGCCGACGGTGCTACAACCTATAGCCCGACCTCGGGCTCAAGAGAGAAACGTTACTTAAGAAGAAACGTGTCGACATCTGGGCCCACATTCACAAAAACGTCTTACGCAAAAAATTTTCCTGAAGAGAATATTTCAGCCAATCATAATGCGGGCCATATCATTAACGAAGCCGTGTGGCAAATACAGAACGCACCTACGAAAGAGAAGTTTTCTGACTTTGGCCCCTGCTTCTCGTATATTAACGCAAGGCAAAATACTTGGCGCGATGA
The DNA here is from genome assembly GCF_013339695.2 of Rhipicephalus sanguineus. Lineage (NCBI taxonomy): Eukaryota > Metazoa > Arthropoda > Arachnida > Ixodida > Ixodidae > Rhipicephalus > Rhipicephalus sanguineus. The sequence continues at coordinate 65,230,164 of NC_051180.1, read as the reverse complement.
CAAGTAAACATACCACGACATTTTCACAGCAATATATAGAGGGTGTTTAGTTTAGACAATCCGGATTTTTTTCTAAAAATCTTACGTCTGTAAGGCTCCATCGTTTTCGCACAAGAACTCCATGTCGGGACGGAAATACCTTGCCGCAGTTAAAATGTCACTGTTGCGATTACTGAACGAACATTCGTGAATTACCTGTTTACTTATTGACTTGAAGGCAGGTGTTTATATTTTTTTAGGAATCTATTTCTTTATAAATAATAAAAGTTGCACTTACCTATAGATTTTCGCCATCGAATTTCATGGGAGAGATTGAAACTGATCCTCAAGGCACGCACGAAGTGCGACAGTTCTGCAACATCAGACCGGAGCTGACCGTCCCACAGGAGGGACGACACTTGAATGACGGCGCGCCGCGCCATAGGTTTTCGTGAAAAGCTGCAAGTCATCTCACTTACACCCGCGCATCGCCTTACTTTTTCGCGTGATGTTTGGTGCTTATCAATTTCTTTCGAGTTGTGCACAATAAAACCGCAACATCAACCTTTTCTTTGTCTAGGAAGGCATAAAACTCAGGGGCGGCCACTGCGGCACTTCTTGTTACAGACAGGCGTTAGAGTTTTTCGCGCCTCTTTATAGATTAAAAAAGAAACAGCTGGGCACTACACATCGCGCGCAAACATTAAGCTGTCTATTTGTGTATTTCGGAATTCTTGCCGATTTTTCTGTACAGATTCTGCTTTGGCGCACCTTCATTCTAATTTCGTCCCTTCCCTGTCACCCGTCATTCCGGTGTTCCGCCGCGCTTTGTGGGCGCCCGGCGCGATCAGTTTGTTTCGCGTTTGAAATTCGATGATGAATATCTCGAACTACGTGCAACTTTCGCGATTTCTAAAAAAATAGGTATTCCATAAATTGGCACGCACTACAACCTTGAAATATAAACACCTGCCCCGAAGTCAATAACTGAAAAGTTAATTAACCAGGTTTTGTTAATTAGTCGCAACAGTGTCATTTTAACTGCGGCAAAGTATTTTCGCCTTGACGTGGAGTTCGTGTGCGAAAACGACAGGAGCATGAACGTCACAGGATTTCTATTCAAAAATATCTGTAAGGTCTTAAAAAAAACCCCTGTATAGGTATTTCGAACCTCGCCGCCCGACCACACTGATGACACATTAAGTATTGCATTCTTGAGGCACCATACCACACAAAATAACCACGAGACACGGTTATGAAACGGAGAGCTTTGTATCAAGAGTAAATGCTCGACAAAACTCCGTCAAAAAAAAAAATAAATTTAGTATTTTCAATAATGTCCATGAAATTTCAGAGCGTTGTCCTTGCTTTCAGTCATGAGACTGCAACAGTAATTACGAAGCCGCAATTTGCGGACTTTTATGCTTGGCGAATTAGCGCATATGGTTTCTTTACACTATGAACACAATTGTGTTCTGAGAGACATGAGAAGCGCACTGTTTTCTGTCACTGAGTTTGCAATGCGTACGTGTGTGTATTTATGTACCTCGGCATGCATAGTTTTTTACCTTTCTTTTGGTAGACACGCAACGTGTTTAATATTAACCGTAAACGAATCGACTAACAGTGCATAATATATGCTTAGTAATTCTCCGCGTTCTGGAAGGCTCGGTTGTCGCCATGTTCATCCACCGATGAAGAGGTACTGCTATAGCAAAGTAAATGGATCTCCGTCGAGCTAAAGAAGCAGCAAAGTCGCGGCGGTGGGCGAACACTGACAATAAGAGGCGAACAGATTACAAAGCTCGGTGTTACATCGTTACGAAGACGGTCGTTCGTGGTGTTTGATGGCGACGCTTTCGCAGGGAATTCAAATATATCTGGCAGCACTGACATCAGCCATCGCATTCTCTTTATACATATTTTGCCAGTCGACTTTCTTTCCGCAGCCGCAAGCTACACCTTTATTTATTATTTTTTGAGGTGGAAGAGATGGGTTATGCACCACATGTCCGTGTACTTTTGTAGCAGGACAATAGCATTACTGTCACCTACATCTCTGTGACAAACTTATCTCTTATGTTATCTTTTTGTGTCCTACTCCATTCGGTTTATCAAGGAAGAAACAAAAATGATGATGCAGCGGGAACGCTGCGCATCGTTCTTTTGGACAATCATTTGTTCATATAATGGTCCTTTATAAACAGCCTCGCTACAAGTCGAAGTGATCGTCGTGATCTCATTCTTCTTCACGGTAACCACAGCTTTGCAGAGGAACGGTAGAATTTAGTTCCACAATTCTTGCCGCAAGTAGGTTGTGCACATTGGATCTGCGACACGCACGCGCTATCTTTCTCTCTGAAATATAATCGAGCGCGAAAAGTCTATTCTAGCGATGCCTCGTTTAGACACATTTTGCTCGTGTATATTGTTTTTTTTTCTTTCGTGGTAACGACATCCGTGCGGTTTGACCCATCTGCTGCTGAGGAAGAAATCATCGGCGCACTATGATTTCCCTTGTGAAATATGGCCCGTGAAAGCATTGTTCTTGCCAGTTTCATGGCCATATAGTTTTCAACGTTGACAATGAACGGTATACTTTCATCTAAAAAGTTCTGTACGCGTGGAAATTTCAAAAAATGTATGAAGCGGCATAAATACCTTGTTTGAGAGATGGGTATAATTGATGTAATAAAAAAAGTCACAGTTTCCCCGCAAGGGCGAAGCAATGAACGCAACAGCAAGAAATTGGAATGTTACACGAAGAACGGCAAGCAGCCCGAAACTTTCAGTGCGATGCTCAAGCACAAAGGATGCACGAAAATAACACACACAGGACGAGCGCAAACTAACAACGCTCATAGCTTGACACTTAAAGTGCGCTGCTCAAACAGAAAGAAGGACGCATGAAACGAACGCACAGGTATACACAGGAAGAGCGCGACCTAACAGCTGTCACAGTTGCTACTTCTCTGCGTTTGGGCAGCGCGCTCCTTTCGCCAACGCGGCCGATGCAGCGAGCGAAGTGGCATTCGTGCACTCTGTAACTTCAACGCAAGCTTTCCGGTGAAAGCACAAGATGAAGAAACCTCCTCCATCACAAGATAAGCGCGCGCGCATGCGCTCGGGCGACTACGCCCTGTATAGGGCAAAATACAGGTGTTAGTGGAGCGCACCCATTGCAACGAGTGGGGTTGACAACCTTTAACGTGCGCCCTTCGCACCATCTCGCTAATAATGCAAAGAACTACTTGAAATGACCCCGAGGACTGCGTACCGCCGGCGGTCAATAGTGTATGTAAATAGCTCGCCGCTCATATGCTGAGGAACGTACGCTGCGTGGCCTAGCCGTCTAACGCTGAGCGCTACGGAGCGAGGGGTCGCCCGTTCGAATCCGCGCTTCGTAAAGTATTTTTCTTTGTAGATTTTATACATATATATATATATATATATATATATATATTATATATTATACATGCATATACCAACACGGGACATGATGGCCACGCCGACGGCAAAAACCAGCCGAGAGTGTCCACATAATTGATATCGCAATAACAAAGACACGTGGTACATCCACATGAGGTGTCGTTTACTATTTCTCGAAGCTGTGCAAGCAATTTTGTAGTGCCGGAACGTTCGAGCTTCAAACTAGAAAGCGACGAATGCGCTGCTGAAGTTTCTGCGGTCAAGTGGCCTTGCTGAACGACTTTGAGACTCCCGTGCAAGAGCGTGTGCGTTTTTTTTCGCAATTTTTAACCCTTTCTATTCTTTTTGTTTCCTTACCTTTCTGTCCCCCTTACCCATTTCCCTGTGCAAGGTAGCAAACCAGATCATTTTCTTCTGGTGATATCCCTGCCTTTCAGTGAACTTTCCTTTATCTCTCTCTTGTCGAAGCTGTAGTTTTTAGAGCGGATTTCTGAACAATCCTCTCAGCCTCTCATGCAGGGGGCTTAGATTGTATTTGTGACAGCTCTTATATAGCTACCAGTATCTACCTTGTGTAAGCCAGACATGAATAAGCAGGACACTTTGAGTAAGTAGACACCGTGCCATCCTGTGGGAGGCTAAATTTTTTAGTTTGTTTGCGATAGAAAATATGAGGTCTTAGAAGCTCAGACATTGAGTCAGGATTTAGCTACGAGTAAGGATACGCAATCCTATTGCAATGTGGCGAAAATATAAACAAGATTGCAATTTCAGTGAGAGAATGCTAGCACCGCATAATCGCTCATCATAAGATGACAGAGGTTGGTACTAGGTTTATATTTTTGCAAAAATTACCTACAAGCTGGTTGTACAACAAGAAAGCAACTTTGCTTGGGAACGTAGGAAAGTACTTTAAAACGCTGCGCTACGCCACGTGTACCAAACGTGTATGCAAACATAAATATAAACCAGCGCTCGCACCAATATCCCCCGAAACACTATACAAGGCTATTATCCAGCCAATAATGGTTAATATGCCATAGCAATATTATGTCATATCTAATGTATATATGGACCGTTCCTAAGGAAGGTAGTTAACCTTCTGCAAATGTCGCCAAATGAAAGATAAATTTGAGAAAAGGTGGCGCTGCTTGCTGGTGGCTCTCAGGCTTTAATACAAGATTATGACCAAGCCAAAACGCAGTATATTTAACTTAGCACCCATTATTCATAAAATAGTTTATAGGTGTTTGCGATAATAAATGTATTCGAAGTTTACCAACTTAAAACTTGCGATATATTTTAAGCTCAAGCCCACGGATGCATTATAATATAAGAAATAAAGAAAGTTTCCTGATTCTTCTTTGCAACGTATATACCTATCCCATATAGCTCCCCTTAAAGAGAGTTATATATGTGAAAGTTATATATGTGGCAAAAAAAGTCAAAGGGACCTTCTCTTCTTTTAGAGCGTACGTTTTTTCCCGCAATCGGCAAAGGCTACCATAGTTTTCGAAAAAAATAAAATAAAATACATAGGTAGCTCTTACTTCTTCTCACATTGAAATGGTAGCCGTTTCCTTCATCCTGGCGAACATGGTCTCCGGGAGGTGGCCACTAAGGTTTGATAGGATTGTGTTACATTCCCAATAGATTGTACCGAAAAAGCCACATTCAAGCGCTACCCCAGGCTACGAGTAAAGACTGGTCTTGGACAACGAAAGCTCAAGGCCACGTTAAGCACCTTTCATGAAAGAAAGATTGCAGGCCTGTAAAGCAGATTGCGAGGACGCAGTTTCTCGTAAAATGTGATTAGACTGCTGGCTTTTACAGAACTGTGTGCTATGTCGAGGAAAGTATTACTGAACGTAAATAGAATTAGAGCTTGTAACTTCGAGGAACACTGTGAAATATTCTGCTCAATTTGCTTCATTCATACATAAAAGAACAAAACCTTCTTGGTGAAGACGCCGAGGGCCAGGACTTCGAACAAGATATAATTTACATTGGTAAGAGTTGCATTTTTTACATAAACATATCTTATAAATAGCCTGCAAAGTAATTAGTGCATCATTTGGGCGACAGGTCGGTAAAAGTGCTGTGTTGTTGACCGACCCACGAATTTTAACAGCAACCACAGCATTCCTCTGTCCCGCACATATTCTGGTAATGACGTCTAAACGATGGCTACATTGAGCATCCACAGAGTCTTATCGTTAATGTAAAACCACTGCAGTGTGAAAGTATTTATCAGATATGCTCACGTTTCCCCGCTTTATGATGACACTTTGTTTGTAAACTGACGACTCCAGCTATTTCTCTGGCATTTTCGAGAATATTTCTCCTGGGACACCACTCTTCCACTTGAATAGAGCACTGTTTATTGTAACATATTATAACTCGGTGTATTCTGTCTGCTACTTATCAGAATGAGAGTTACTATATCTGTCCGTTGTACCATAATTTGACTGTTAGTCGAATGAGCGATGTTTTGCTGTGATTTTGCAGGGCCATGATAACCCTACTGCACTTAAGATCTCGACGACAATAAAGGCGCTCCACTGCAGGTAAAGGTTTCACCGAAGAGGCGTTGCGCCGTTTTATGGCCTCTCGAATATCGGCCCTCTACAAGAAAGCTTTTTGCTCTCTTGAACTCGAAGAACCTCGAGGCCACGATGTAATGTGGCAATTTCTAGATAGCCCCAAAGGCAAGGTTTCCATGAAAGGAAGCGTAAACAAAGAAAACGATATATTCTGCAATATAGCAAAAGAGAAACTTCAGGCGTGTTACGGGAAGCTTAGAACATAATGCAAGGTATTTCGTGAGGTCGGCAGTAAGGCTATTACCGGCTGCGAGTAACCTGAAGCATGCCGGCAAGTCTCGGATATCGTTCGGTGAGAAGGAATGTGTTGAGTTTTTTTTCTCTTGATAAGAATGGCGCTCACTTTCACCTAAAGTACTCATCCGCAATACCCTACTTGTGACGAAATAGGTGTCTGGACACCAGGGATATGCCCTTACGTAACGGTGCTTATCTTCAGTCCACTTCGCTAGATGGAGCACTTCAGGCATCTTTAAAGAAGAGTTTACAAAGCAGTTTTCAGAGTGATATAAAAGATGACCGAGAGTTTCCAGTAATCTTAATATATTGAGCAACTATTTCAACCAGTTGTATGAATTTATTATCAATCATGTTATTTTTAACGAATCATTAGTTGCTATCATAAATTTAAGTGCCCAAAACTTCATTTGTGTTGCTTTATGGGAATTCTTTATTGTGTAGTTTTCTTATGGAGAAGAAAATCTAATATTTACCCATGTAGCTTTGTTTTAAAGACGATCAGGAACTCACCTGCCGATTATTGATGCCTTCACTTCTAGAACAGGCAATAGAACTATATTTTAGGTTAAGGAATTGGCATGGTCATATATATAAATTGGAAATTGAGAATACTCAGGTGTTCTTAATCCGCTTCCCTTAAAAAGTGCGCGCTCTCGTTTCCCAAAGTAAAGAAACAATAACGCTGAGTTTACTAAGTTAGGAACTATGCAGACACACTTTCTTAGCTAAATTGTTTGAGTTTTCGGGTTCGTTCTTATCATTGCCCTAAACACAATAGCAGTCATAGAAATCATAGCCGCTGGTAAAAAAAACAACTGCGAAACAAATTACTGCCATACATAAAAAAACTACGTTTTATTCGAGAATTTGCTCAACGGCATAAACACGTAAATATGCAAATTGAGACCTTTATCTCCGATGTACATTAAAAGTACTCTATAGTTTGGGCCATAGAGCCACGAATCATAGTCCGGTGCTCTTGTGTGCACCACTGTTTCACTGTTTGCAGGTAGCGCCATCGTACCTGGTTCAGGCAAAGGCATGTTAAATAGCTATGGAAGACAGTAGTTAGTGTGTATTCTGTGTCACATACTTGTGTTCTGGGTGCCCTGCGCCCAGTATCACCTATCACAGTCCCAACATAAGAAAATGGATAAACAGTTCAGTTCTCCTGGCGAAACATAAGAAGGAGACTCGCAAATTTTACCCAATGGTACCTAAAACATTGGCGCAGTATTCTCGATTTTGCAATGCGCAAAACTAATTTTTGGAACTGTCCTGCCCGACTTCGCGGTAAATGAAATAGCTGCATCTAAATTTCCGTCCAAAGGCATCATAAGTGCATTGAGAGTACTTAATGCACTTGATGCGGCAGGTCCAACTGACCCAAAGTTGGACCGTATATCGTACCGCTCATTTACCCGTGCGATGTTGCTGCTACTTTATTCCCAGGATTGCCGGAGAGGGCACAGTACAAGCATCACGAGGGCACAGTACAAGCATCAAAGCGCTAGTCAGGGATATTTGGGAGGGTTCGGGTCGTTAAACCCCAACAATTATTTTTATTAGGTGATATTAGGGGATAACTCTTTAAACGAATCCGGTAATTGGGATGTTCATTATCATTATGAACGCTATGAACTGCTGGCAGCTAATTTAGCACCATTTAGGCAGATTTTCTTAATGAGTTTAAACACAAGTGATCTGTACTACGGCCCATCTGAGCTTACGATTCTTTCTAATCCCATCGTAGTTTTCTCCATGTTTTCAATTTTAAATCGTTTTGTAATTGCGGTTTCGTTCTCGCTTCCTCAATGTTCAAGTACCTCTGTGACTGTGCTTTCTTCAATGCCCCACGTGACTGAGTTTTTTTCCTGTTGCATATATTTTTTTTCATAATAGAAGCTGTGCCCATTATCCGCCCTTCATGTTTTCTTTTCTTGAAGCGCTCCCGTGCGCCATGACAGAAATACTTCAGGTACTTCAGTAGCAGCAAGCTTAACAGACTACGTTCGTTCACGTGCCTTGTATAGCGACCTTCTTTGTTTCCAATCAATTCCTTTTATCTAATAAGACCGTGTCTGCAATATTCTGGCTGCCAGTTTCTTGGTCAGACGAGTATCTAGCTAAATTTATGTGCTGATTTATTGAGGTGAAAGCATTAGATGCCTCATCGAATGCGATATTTGACCGTCGGCGGCCAGCGGCGTCGGGAATAAGTGGTGCAAAAACCATCACGTGATGACGCCATCATATGACGTCCTCAGGACGTCACAAATCGACAAATTTTGTGACGTCATCGTGACATCTCTGTGACGTCACGTGGCGTAACCTCACATGATGACGCGATCACATGACATTGTGCCTTAGTCAAAGTGGTCTCATCACGGAATGCAGCTCAAAAGCAGGTGGGGTGCCTCCCATCCTGGAGGCAGTGCAAAACCACTTTAGGTGCGGAAAGCTTTCGGAGGGTGGCGCAGCAGGATCAGTACATAAACTGAGAAGGAAAAGAAGATGGCGTTCGCCTTCGAGTGGTCTTAGGCGAATGCGGAAGGGACCGTGTGAGTTTTCTTTTTGCGAGTGTTGCGATAGGTGCAGGGATTACGATATTTCTAGGACTCAGCATGACTTGGCGGCGCGTAACCGTGGCTTTTATTTTGTGTATTTTCATATTGTTTAAAATGAAGCCCTGCTTCAATCAGCGTTTGAACTTTCACAACGAGTCCTTGCATCTCTCTTAGCTGGAAAGGTGCAAGAAGCCGGCGTTCGTGGTTAATTATGTCAATATTTGAAAACAAACGCGGGAGCAGTTGAAGAGAATGCAAGTTGCACAATACAAAAAAAACGTTGTTAAATGCGAAGCATTTCTTAGCGAACCCTTAGCACTTTGAGCGTATCTATCTATCTATCTATCTATCTATCTATCTATCTATCTATCTATCTAGCGGCCTACCTCAGGGCGCTGTCATGTTCGCCTCCTTAACTTAGTGCAGAGCAAATTAGGCAAGTGAGGGTAAGAGGATTTGACGAACATGACTGTTGGGTCATGACGAAAATAACGTGAAAATCCTGTCGAGTACGTCGTCAAACCCTTTCCTCCAGACACATGTGGCACATACCCGTTTACCACGGGCCGTGGTGTACGGGTATGCGCCACAGGTGATTGACAGTTTATATCTACCCAGGAACGGCGAGAACAGACATTTGTAATTTAAATGCGAGAGTGTTAAGAAAAACCAACATCGGCAGCGTTGACCCGACGAATGAATAAAGATTATGATCCCAGCAGGAATTGAACCCAAGCATTCTGCGTGGCAATCATGTATTCTACCACAGAGCCACGCCAGGTCTATAAACTGGTTTGGAAAAACAGCCTATGCAGGCGTAATGTCGCTGCAACGTTGATAGTGGTTGTGGTGCTTACTAATTTTACAAGAAAGCAATAAACACTGCATAAGTACTCCAACCGCACAGGTGCCATATCACGTTAATGTCGGTGGTTCCAGTGTTGGTTCCGCTTTTGTAACAGTCTAACAAACATTACATTTGTATTCCTATGATGGAGCAAGGTGTATTGACGCATTTCTCGACCCCGGAAGAATATTCCCATGATTACACCGTTAAGTGGACTTAGTTTCGATAATACTATGTACTCTAACATGAGGGCTGACATCACGTCACACCATATGTTACCCTTTAAACGCCAGTGTTGTCGTTGTCGAGGTGCCTGGTAAGCCCACAACGTAGAAAAACTCGTCGATCCACCTCGTAACGCTTGGCTCAAAGCCATAAAATACAGCATAAAAGTACTACCTGAGTGCTTCGCATGAAACCGGTTCCGACAACGCGTGAGATCTGCCAATTTTAACACGAAAGTGTTTTATGCCGGGGTCCACCAAGTACATCCGTCACGGATATGACGTTGATAAAATGGACGCCAACGGGTGAGAAAGAAAAAAACCAAGAAAAAGATACCCCGCTGGGAATCGAACCCACGACGTTGCGGCCGCGACGGCAAGCGCCCGACGCTCTACCGACTAAGCCAACTCGGGAGATGCTAGGCACGGCGCGAACGCGCCTTATATCTTTCACACCTTCTCTTTCGCGGCGGGCGGAGCGGGGCGGTGCCGCCGTCTGTGAGAGGTGAAAAGAAGTAATGCTTCACGATCGACACTTACTAGCGCTTACTCCGAGATTGCACGTGATATCGGAGGTCATGGTTAAAGCGTCTCGATACCAGAGAGGTAGACTGGCCGCGCTGGCGTCGCCGAGGCACCCTTGACGCAGTTACGTTCTTTGCCTTTGGATTCGTGTTAGCGTGCGTCGGCTCATCGGAGTAGTGCAGCTTCCACGTGCACGAACGGGATTTCTCTGCCGCCGACTGCTTCAATTGCGAGAGCACCGACTAACAAAACTGCTGCAATATGCGTTGCAGAAAGGACGCGATTTCGACGGGCGAATGTCGTGCCTTGGTGGAGCGAGAGCAGCGCCTGCGAGACAGAGGCCAGAGGGACGCACGCGTTTGCGGCTCAGGCTACGAACCTCTACCTCCCGCGTTGCTGAAGTGCAGTGTGTGTTATGTATGCATGAGTACAGGCGTCGGCTACCCATTACTAGAAAGCGCACACCGTGCCGTTTCTCTCCTTAATTGACGACGCTTTGAAGAAGTGCATACCGGGTACCAATGTTGATTATGAGCTTGTTGATATCATCCTTACGCGGGATTCACGATTCGCTGTGTCCAAATATATGTTCGCACCGTCAGCTACCACAATGGTTTAATCATGATCATGGGCGTTAGTCGTCGCGATAGAGACATGCTGTCAACATGGGTGCATCCACGTCAAACGGTGCTATAGCTGCCAAACACGAATAGACATTGTACAAGCTCTCATATATCATAAGCACTACTTCTGTGAAGACACGTTTCACTTTCGTGTTATACCGATTCCTATGACGGAGGGATCAGCCATGTTTTTTTTTTCTATGTTTATTTTTCACACTGTAGTGATGTTTCACGGTGTCTTCCCTGAATTTATCATTAGCAGCAATCTTATATTCGTTTTAGGATATTTTAAATTTCAGCCCACTTTTATCACTTAAGCCTTTGGTGTGTTTCGTGCAGAAGAAGTCTCTCCAAAGACGAATAATTAATCTCTTGTCATCATCCCCTAATTGCCAGTGATAACGACTGAATAGCTAAAGAAATTTGGAAATGCTGACAACAAATTTAAGATGCCACTGACAGATCCGCCACGGTGGTCTGGTAATTATTCTGCTCGATTACTAACCCGAAAGTCGTAGGATCAAATCCCGGCCGTGGCGGCATTATTTTCGATGGAGGCGACAATGCTTCAGGCCCATGTACTTATGTTTAGGTGCACGTTAAAGAACCCAGGTGGTCGAAAATTCCGGAACTCTCCACTACGGCGTCCCTCATAATCATATCGTGGTTTTGGGAGGTTAAACCCCAACAATTATTAATACGCCACTCATACTTTTGTGAAACTGTTCTTAGAGTTGCTTGTTGCCTCGAGATGATGGCCATCAACTCTGTGCATCTTTCGCATCGGCCGCTTAAAGTGGCAATTTAATGATGAAGCTGTTAGTTTTGTTCCTGCTACGCGCTAAATGCATGGTTTCTCCTTTGGGAAAAAATGCGCGATATCAGGATGACAAAGAAAGGTTGGTACACAGGCAGCAAGATTTTAGACAGCACTGGTGTATAAAACATACAGCCATCCAAAATTATTGTTTTTTTATCCTGAGGCTTGTGTATTGAAGACAGAAATAATAAAAGGAAGAACTACTCACGTGCTGAGTTATCTCCAGAGTAACAAAGTAGACAGAGGCCCTATTATAGCCGCTAAATAAAAACGCGTTGACGCCTACGCATGTCCCTGTGAATGTTTCTGCGCTTTTTGGTGTGTCCTTTAACGGGAAGTGTACCAAGACTTGAGAGCAAGACCAGGAAGTAGCTCTGTACACTGTAATAGGAGAGTCTTCTTTTGAAAACAAAGACCAATCAATAGCTTATCTGCTACCTGTTTACCATATGGAATAGCCGATCAGGAATACTGCGTTCTTCGTGACGATGGCTGCACATTCGGAAAGAAATGGTTTTGTTGCTAAGGGCGGCAATGCGAACTTTTTCTAAATTTTGTTTTTCTACATACGGTATCTCTGACTGAAATGTCATACAACATCTGAAGAAAAGACATGAAGAAAACAGTGATCTGTTTATTTTTTTAGTCGGAAAATATCCTTCAGAAATATTGTCCCCATATATTGGCTTTAATTGTCCCCATACTTGTGCACGACCGCAATTTTACGACGACCAAAACATGCATCAGCCTGTATGAGCCATTTTTTTTCTGTCCATATAATCTATACGCAATGCATTTCGCGAGATGAGGCAGCATAATACCATACTCAAGCGATACTAATGGAACAAATATTGTCTCGATGAACCAACGAGTCGGAGCCACTAGCGTGCATAGGTAACCTGCTTTTTTATGTTATGCGGCAAGGCAGCATTATTTATTGCCATCTGAGAAGGGTCGATAAGGCAGCGGGAGGCACGGCACATGCTTGCCATTTACGAAGCTAGAAAGTAGTAAACATGATCATTAACAACACAGGAGGCAAGCATCAGTAGGAAGCATTTTTACTCGTCGATTTTTTTTTTCAGAGAATTACCCGATGTATACGCATTGGCGAATGTGTCATTTGCTCCTGTTCTCGATGCCGTCACATATCTTTTCGTGCGCGCTGTATTTTGAATGTACAGCATTCCTAAACTTCAATACTTTTGACTGCAGCACAAGCACTCCTAGGAGGAGGAAGAGGAGGAGAGAAAGGAAAGGCAGGGATGTTAACCAGTCTAGAAGGACCGGTATGCTACCCTACACTGGGGGAAGGGATGGGGGAGATATAAAGATAGAGAGAGAGAGAGAGAGAAGGAGAGCACGCACGCACAAAAAGTCACACACATTTCACTGTCATCATAACGACGTTAGTCTATAAGCGACGGTGCAGGTCTGATGCCTTCAAGAAGTTTAGCACTGCCTTCGTCGCCTTCACCCGCGATGACCTATCAGGACGACATTCCAGAATGGTTCCTGCCGTCATCGGTCTGGGATCTATGCGAGCAAGAGCGACGGCGAGGGATTTCCTCTGCGCATTGTAGCGAGGACAGTCGCAGAAGATGTGCTGTAGTGTCTCCTCGCTACCACAGTTGTCACAAAACGGGTTGTCAGCCATTTGGATTCGAAAGGAGAATGACTTTGTGAAAGCCACTCTTAGCCATAAACGGCAAAGCAGAGTGGCATCATTTCGGCGTAGTCCCGTAGGTGTCTGAAGACGCAGATTGGTCGGGCAGTGGCGGTGGTGGTTGTGCAGTCTGCTTACTGTGTTATAAGTGGAGGAAGTCATTTCTTGTGCAGCCACTCGAAGTTGGCTAGCAGCATCGGTCCTTGATAGGGGTATCGTCTCGATCCTGTCACCTTGAAGAGCTGATCGAGCAGCATTGTCGGCGTGTTCATTGCCTATCAGGCCGCAGTGACTTGGCAGCCACTGAAATGTCACGTGGTGTCCTTTCTCTAACGAAGTATGGAGGAGATATCTAACCTCGAAGACCAACTGCTCGTATGGTCCGTGTCGCAGGGCTGATAGCAAAGATTGTAGGGCTGCCTTCGAATCGCAGAAGACTGACCATCGTTGGGGCTGTTCACGGTTCACTACACAAAGTGCAGCGCGAAGAGCGGCAAGTTCTGCTGCTGTTGATGTCGTTGGGTGGTCTGTCTTGAAAGTGACGCTGATAGCTTTCGCTGGGACGACCACTGCTCCGGACGAACTCTGGGGGTAGTTGACCCATCAGTATAAACATGCACATGATCTGCGTATTTCTCGTGTAAAAGAATCAGAGACAGCTGTTTCAGCACTGGAGATGAGAGCTCAGATTTTTTTTCTGATTCCCGGGACGTTGAGGTGCACTTCAGGTTTAATGAAGCACCAAGGAGGTATCGCTGGCTTAGATGCGGGGCTGAAGCCTGACGGAAGGTGAGCAGAATGGTTCGCAATCGTTGCACAATACGATGCCCGTTGTCTTTCTGAAGGCAATGTTGCAAGGTGGTGGCAATCGGCCCGGGAAAAAATGCCTAATATGAGCTCTCAAGGCTTCAACCGCAATGTGCGTTTGCATAGGGTGGTCCCGTGCGATGGAAATAGTCGCTTCAGTCGACGCGCATTTTGGCAAGCCAAGGCAAACTCTGAGAGCCTGAGCTTGTACAGCCTGCAGAGTGCGAATATTTGTCTTGCATGTATTAGTCAATACAGGCAGACTATATCTCAAAAACCGAGAAATAGTGATCTGTACAGTTCCAGCATTGCGTCGACCGACATCCCCCAGGTTTTTCCACTCAGGAACTTGAACAGCTGGGAGATTGCTGTCAGGCGCTGTTTCATGTAAGACACATGCGGGCTCCAACGAAGGTCTCTATCTATGATTATACCCAGAAATTTGTGGTTTCGGGCATAAGCAATGGTCCGTCCTTCGATAGAAATGGCATAGTGCGTCATTGGTTTACGTGTGAAGGCCACTAATGCACATTTTTCCGGGGATATTTGAAGGCCTTGCTTCCAGAGATAGCTCGCTGTCACACTTGCAGCTTTTTGAAGCCTCGCTCGTATCTGGAGGCGTGTGACGGCTGATGTCCAGACACATATGTCGTCTGCGTATATAGATGTCTCGATCGTGCATGGTAGGGATTCGGCAAGATCAATGAGAGCGAGATTGAACAGAGTAGGACTTAGTACTCCGCCCTGAGGAACGCCCCTGCAGGTATAGTGTCGTGTGGTTGGGCCGTCGTCGGTGACACAAAGAAAGATCTAGCTGTCAGGTAGCTAGCAATCCATCGAAAAACTCGACCACCCAGGCCAACCATCTCAAGGGCGTCGAGAATGGCCTCGTGTAGCACGTTATCGTATGCGCCTTTTACATCTAGGAACAAGGCTGCAGACAAACGCTTGCGTGATTTCTGCTGTTGGACATACGTTACGAGATCAATGACATTATCAATAGATGAGCGATCACGTCGAAAGCCAGCCATGGAGTTTGGATAAACCTTGTAATGTTCGAGATACCACTCGAGGCGGCTGAGGATCATCCGTTCCATTATCTTTCCCACGCAGCTGGCCAGTGCGATAGGGCGGTATGAGGCAAGTTCAAGTGGGGACTTGCCTTGCTTCAGAAGTGGTACCAAACGACTTGTCTTCCATTCGTCAGGAACACTGCCCCTCTTGCCAGGATGCGTTGTACAGACGTAGCAGCTCTCCCCGCGCAGTCTCACCCAGATTGCACAGGGCTCGATATGATATACCATCTGGCCCCGGTGATGAAGAACGCCTGCATAGGGCTAGTGCCGCCTCAAGCTCCTCCATTGTAAATGGAAGGTCCATGCGGCCGTCCTAGATTTTGGTGTCGCCTTCGACATTCACATTTGGTAGACAAGGACATCTGAGAAATCCGGAGGGTGATAACAGTTCCTCATGTCCAAGCAGTTTGTCTAAAGATAGATTTTTGGTCTATACGATCACTTCGGCATCAAGAAAAATAAGCTTTTTTTATTGGTGACATAAAACGTATATGAGCTCGTACTTTTGTACAACTCAAACAACATGGTCTTAAAACAAGAAGAGACCACGCGGTGAAATAGCGTCTAAGTTTTTCCGCTAATTGAGTGTTTCTGCACGAGGGAAGTTTACTGATTATTTTAACACTGATACATTTATGTAATACTTTATGTAAAGTAATATGTGATCGAGAATGACTTCTAAAGCAAAGAAAGTTGTCATACTTAATGACATTTTGGGTTGATTTGAGATTGCTTTCAGAAGAAGTTTCTTGCATCTCGGAACAATAGTGAAGTTGCTCATTGCGAAGGTCTCACCCTGAAAGCAAACAGAACTAGATTGCTGAGAGGGACCGGAAAGCCAAGGCGTGTTCGTGCACATGGTGCTACGGTGTTTACGAAGCAGTCATCAAGGGATGAACCAGCGCTGCGGAGTAGGCTACTTGTTTATTGACTTTACATGGGACATCGTTGAAAAGAAGCGTGTTTTCGGAAACAACGTCTATGGCACCGAAATACTTTAGTCAATATTGGTAATGTTCAGTTCTTATGTATTTATGTGTCAAGTTTCCACAAAGATGTCGTTCCTAAGAACTAAAGAAGCATCAAAATACACGCTTCCCTTGTTATACGCTGAAGCACTCACGCTCACGAGGCACACGATACACCATCCCCATTACTATTCCCTTTTCTGTAGGTTATGCCTCTTTTTTAAAGTCTAGATGGCGTCCTTTAAGCATTAAAACCCAACGAAGAGAAGAATTAATGGTTCCTACAAAGTGCACCACGTATTTCGCAGAAGCACAAAGTGCCGAGTGTCAGAAAGGTCATCCCACTAATGGGTGAATCAGGCTATGCTTCTGAAATTACTAGCGCGCCTTCTTGAGCCCAGCGCGGGTGAGCACGTGCCGGCACATCCCATTTCGCTGTGTGCGTACCACGGTAATGCGGGTGAAGAACAGTACTTCACGCGATATAGTGTGATTTTTCTTTTATTTTAAAATTTTTCACGGGAGTTTGGAATTTAGAGCTGTTGCATTTGTAGGCGTTTATACACGTCCATAGTATTTTTTAGGAGGATAGCAACAAAATAACAAGATGACTTCATGTGTAGATACATTTATTGTGCCTTCGGCACTGCGTAGCTTCACTGGCTCCGTGATCATATTTACGTTCGCTTGAAACAAAAAACGGTATTGGGCCGTATGGGCACGACTTGGTTCAGGTATTACACCGCACCAAACAGCATTCTTTGAAACATGAAACTGCTTCTTTCTCATGCTTACTCAAAATATGTGGCTTTTGTGCAGGGGCTTGCCTATTCTTATTCGTGTATCGATCATATCTATTGATCTTTCTTGTCGCATTCGTAACTGGGAACCGACGCATTCGTTTTCCTTCGTAGCCCTCAGGGTAGAGTAGCAGGAACATGCAAAATGGGTGCTTGTATAGAACACCGCTAGCACGAGTAGAACACGCCTAAGGCCGTCGTTTCAATCGCGAATTCTGGAAGTGCCATCGCGAACACACCCGGCAAAGTAGCCAAAGGCAACGGTGGATTGTACATTGCAAGACAAGTGTTTGTGAAATTCTTGCGATAAATCGGCGTTATGCCGGTAATGCATTTCTTCTCTTGAGACCCTCTTTGAATACTGAACCCCGATTTCTATCTTTTATTAATTTTCAGGTGGCTTGTATTCCTGTGGGGGAACTTATCTTTGAAAGAAGAGTGGGCGCAAAAAAATCAATAAAACGTTAAGGAAAGAGTACTACACGTATAGTGAAGAAGAGTGGCATTGCTCTGCGCCTCAGCGGCATCACCATTGACATGAGCTCGTGGTTGCTGCGCTTGGCCGAACGCTGCTGACCGCTGCCCGTTCTCGCACATTTTCTGCCAATAAACCTCTTAATATGTGGTGGAGGTGCGGAGTATCACAAGTTGCCACTTGTGAGAGTCGGAAAGGTAATTGCGTCGATAAAGAAGGTCGTCCCGAATGCAAAAGTTGTTGGCCTGGCGGCGGAGAGAGCAAGACGGTGAAGACGTAACGCGCTCAGACAGGATGCCGATGAGGGTATTGATCCAGGGATCCTTCCGTTGTTCCACCGTCATGTTGCGTAGGGCGGGTGATGCAAGTGCAGGCTCAAAAGCATATAGGCAAGAGAAAGGGCGTGAACGCCCGTGTGCTTGCGATTGGATCTCTAAATAACTCGGATGTCGTACCCCTGAAATTTGAGGGCACAGCGAGCAAGTTGTCCAGAGGGGTCCTTAAAAGTGGGTAGCCAACAAATGGCGTGGTGGTCAGTGACGACGTCAAATGTGGGAACATACAGGTAAAGGCGAAACTTTCCAAGGGTCCAAGTAATGGCTAGACATTCTTTCTCGGTAACCGAGTAGTTAACTTCGGCTTTCGTCAGAGTTCGGCTCGCGTAGGCGACGACATATTCATCAAACCCTGCTTTTCTTTGCGCGAGTATAGCGCGAGCATAGTGTGAACCTCCGTCGGAGCGGCAGTATCAGATTGACGGAGGACTTGCGGTGAAGTTAGCAGGTGGCGTAATTTGGTAAGGGCGTCGTCGTAGGCTGATGACCAAGCGGAAAGGTCCTTGACGCCGCTAAAAAGGTCCGCCAGAACGCGCATATGAGACGCCCGTCCGGGGCGCACAATTTTTAATGTTTCCGTGCCTGAATTCCTCGCGATTGTCCCAAATCTTCGTCAACATGGACGTGTTTCTGTGATCTAGGTACCATAATAAATACATTGACTGAGAGGAAAAAAATGGCGAAGCTTGCACTAAGCACTGAGCCGCGCAAGCCGTGAAACAGCGAAAATGAACGATTCTGAAGACTGGTCTACTTGCTTCTAGGTTGTGTCTAGGCCTTAACTAGTTGATGAAGGTTGTTTCTAGGTTGCTTCTAGGTCGCTGCTAGGCTTTAGCTAGATGATGCTAGGTGGTTTCTACGTTGATTCTCATGCCAGAGCAGTTCGAGTTAAACCACACACATTGTCAGACACGACACGGATGTCCAAGCTCTAGAGACAGAAACTCGCGCTGAAACCAAGCGTTCGCACCTTTCATAGATCTACGGGCAGGTCGTCGTTGGCGTAGGCCTTCCATCGCTTCGGGGTTTTCTCGTAGCCGCCATTGCCTTTCCCATTTTCTATTGTCGGGCTAACTGTTGCCTTCTTTTTTTTTAGTGCACCAGAGGTTAGTAGTTGGATTTACTCGAGTAACGCGGCGAAACACATACGGAAGGTGCACCGCTCCACTGAAGGTTTCTGCACGTCACGTGGTGCACTAGCTCATGATCGGCCCACATTTGACCAATCGAACATGCAAATTGATTACGTTCTCATGAGGGGTGATCTGATGACGTTATCGTGGGAAGTCATAATGACGTGGTGCTGACGTCAGAAATTTTGGTTCGCTGTGGACGCCACACGATTACGTCCTTATGTGATTTTGGACGTCACACGATTACGTCCGTGTGCGACATCATCGCTCGCTTGTAGGAAGTCACGTGGGTTTTCAGTTCGAGGGCGAACTCGCACGTACGCCACAAAATCAAGCAGGTGTGCCATTTACAACACCACTGTAAAAACACAATAGGTGCCTGGTGCCGCCTGTAATCAAACCTTGTGCCTCCCGCATCGGCGGCAGACCTAGCGGTCTTTAACGTGCGCCTAAACGTTTCATGATACAAGTAAAATAACTTTTAAAGCGTACCTTTAAATGTTATCACCCAAACTTCAATCCACTTAGAATAGGCATCGAGCAAAACGAGAAAGTTGTGTTGGCCTTTTGATGCAAAGTCTACATGAAGTCTTTGCCAACACTTTGCAGGATATGGCCAGGGCTGTAGGGGAGCCAATTCAACCGCTGTGCGTGCACGCTGGCACACCCTGCACTGTCGGACATACTTCTCAATACATTTGTCTAGTGCCGGCCACCAAACGAAACTGCGTGCCAGAATTTTCATTCTGCTTGTGCCAGGATGATCCTCATGCAATAAGGTTAGTACCGACATTCTCAACTGTTCCGGTACAATTACTCGTGACCCCCAGGTCACACAGTCCTGCTCAATCGAGAGCTCAAAACGCCATATGTAATACGGTCGCAGACGTTCTGGTACGTCCGCAGGCCATCCCGAGAGGGTGTACCCGCGAACAGTGCACAGTATAGCATCTCTGGCCGTCGCTCTAGCCGCATCCTGCGCCGTAGGTGGCGTACACTCAATACAAGTACAATACAATACTCAATACAAAGTACACTCAAAAACAGATAAGCACTCGGCTTCATCTCCTTTTGAGTCGCAGCTTAAAGGTAGTCTTGACAACGCATGAGCCATTTCGGTTTCGTTGCCCTTTCAATATTTTAAGGTGTACTGATGAGCTGCCAGTATTAACGACCACCTTTGTAGTCTAGCCGCAGCTAGGGAGGGGGTCGGTTTGTCTTGGCCTAGAATACGAGGAAGTGGCTGATGGTCGGTGTAGAGTACAAACTGGCGGCCAAAGAGAAACTTGTGAAATCTCTTAGGCCCAAAAATCAGCGCGGGCGCTTCCCTTTCACATTGAGCGTAATTTCGCTCCGCTGGTGTCAGAGTTCGTGAGGCAAAAGCAATTGGCCGTTCTTGCCCGTCTGGCATTACATGAAAAATAACAGCTCCAACACCGTACGCGGAAGCATCACACTGTAGAGCCAGTGGTTTACGAACGTCAAAGTATGTAAGCGCTCGATTATTGATAAGCAGTTGTTTAGTAGCTTCAAAAGCGTCACCACACCCTTTAGACCAGATCCACTTTTGCTCTTTTCTTAGCAACTTGTGCAACGGTTCTACCACCATTGCGAAGTTTTTCATAAACTTCCAGTAAATATTCAGCAAGCCTCAATATGCTTTGAGTTATGTCACGTTTCTTGGCGGAGGAGCATCTTTTATGGCCTTAACCTTCCCCTCAGCAGGATAAATGCCTTCCGAGCTGAGCTGGTGGCCCAAATAGCGCACTGAGCTTTGAAAGAACTTGCATTTCTCCGTCTTGAGAGTAATATTGTGCTCGCTCAGGCTCAAGACTATGTTTAATGTTTTATAGCACTCATTCACGTCTTTGCCTGCAATGATAACATCATCGATGTAGCAGCCGACGTTTTTTTTTTCCATAAGCACTTTAATATAGGGCTGGGCAAAGATACTTTGAAATTCTATCGCAGTACAAGATATTCAGGCAAAAAGTATTGGAGATACAGATACAAGATACTACCCCAATAATTGTATCCCGATACGATACTTGCCAATTGTATCTTAAGATACTTCGATACATTCGAACATTTGTTATTACAGACCCCCATAACGTAGGAGCGACCGCCTATGCAAGAATAGGTTTTCTTCAAAATTTATTTAATGTGACCAATTTCATTTCATCCTAATGAAATGTCTGTTAGTATCTCAACAGTTTTTTCCCTCTTGCTCAAAGTGCATTAGTTTACTTCCGACAGAACTTATTAGGGTTTGTTTTGGCTGCTTAACACGACAGCGGCTTTTGCTTGTCATATTTCTAATTGATGGGAGTCGGTGCTCAGCTTTCCGACCAGCTAGCGGGTCGCCATATAATCACAAGAACTTCAATAAGAAGCCTTCGCACAATTGCACAAATACCGGAGTGGAGTTTTACCTTGTCTGTTAAACGCCGTTTACGCAAAACCGAATCACCGGTGTACAGCAGCAACAACGCTGCCAGCGACATTGTTCGTGACGCATTGTGCATACGTAGAGCTCATAAAAGTGCGGGTACTTTTCACATTCTACTTATCTGCTGGCGTATGGCGTTAGTTATAAATATACTCACTAACAAGCAATCTTTTAACGATTTTTCTTCAACGAGAGAACATGTGCACCCCAGAAATTCCTAATACCTATCGTACTGTCACGTGGTGGTGACGATGAAGACGGCGGCAGTCACTCTGGTAGAGACGAAACTGCTCACTGGGCAAACCTGAGCCCAGAAAACTAAGTGACTCAAAGTTACAAGCAAAGCACGCTGTACACTGACAGCGGCAATAGGCTTCCACAAGCCCCCCCCGTCGAGCGGCGCCACTGCTCTTATCGCAACCGGGGGCATCCACGGCCACAACACTGGCGCCCCCGCTTCCGCGCACGCGCACAGCTCTCAGATGCATCTGCGGTGCGTCACAATGTAAGTATTGCTGACTAGCAGTGCTCTCGGCCGAATGAGGAGCGCATGCGCGCACGTGTCCTTGTCGCCACCGCTGGCAAATCCAGCGGCAAACCGCCTTCGCGGGAGTGTCTGCCCCCAGACACTCACAGCTCAGCCGCGCGAGCGCCGCGCCCAAACTTGAGCTTGGGTTCCCTATAAAAGTCGGCCTTCGGTATTGTGATCATTGGTGGAACGCCAACAGTGATCAAACCTTCCAGCGTTACCGCTGGTGCTCGCGTAAGCTCCCGAATAAACTAGAGTGCTCGCGTCCTGCGCATATTTTTTATAATAATTGTTGCCGTTTTGCATCACAAAACCACGATATGATTATGATGAACGTCGTAATGGAGGGCTCCGGAAATTTCGACCATCTGGGGTTCTTTAACGTGTACCAAAATCTAAGTACACCGGTCTCTAGCATTTCACCTCGATCGAAATATGGCCGTCGCGGCTGGTATTCGCACGTAATCTTAACGGAACAATCTGAAACAATCTCGAAGATATCGAAATATCGCGGCGCGGCTTGAGCCTAGCGCTGCTAATATTTCTCTTGCGGATTAAACCCGATCACACCAAAATAAAGAAATAAGAGCGCGTGACAGGACACCGCTGCTATTCAGCTATTGTCACGTATAACTCCGATTACCTGGTGATCAGTAATAGTGAAAAAGTATTAGGGAGACCTCAAAAAGAAAAACAAATATACGTAAATGAAATAGAAAAGCCGTTCTGTATCAAACATTCATGGTGAATATGTATTGAAACACGATACAGGCGGCACCCCTAATAGCTATGGGAATTAAGCATGAAGTATCGTCAACCTCCCTGTTAATGTAAGACAATAAAAAGATTTAGTGCCTATGAAAAATTGACTGAAACGGCTAGTTCGGACGCTCATGAGAAAAATGGCTCATTTAGTATAGCAATGTTTTTTGAATTCCCTTCCCAACGACTGTAAGATGGCTCCTAATTATTTCCATTATTATAGTGCAAACTGAATACAACTGTTTTATTGCATTTTTTTCAAAGTAACCTTGGCAGAACAGTAAACTCAAGTGAAATATAAATGTGTAAACAGTAGCAGAAATCAAGTAGAGAGTTCAATAAGTAAGAATAAAGGAGAGAGAGGTTATTTTGGCAGCACGTTACAAAAGACATACTGCTGTGACCATATCGAAAAAAAAAACAGTTCAGAGCCCTAGGTAATGTACGAAATGCAAGAGAAGAACAAGTAAGAAAGCCCCTGTGCTAACAATCAAATTATGATTCGAAAAACCCTTTGAATAAAGATTATTCAATTATTCTTAGGGTTTAACGTCCCAAAACCACGATACGATTATGAGGGACGCCGTTGTGGAGGGCTCCGGAAATTTGGAGCACCTGGAGTTCTTTAACGTGCACCTAAATCGAAGTACACGGGCCTCAAGTATTTTCGCCTAATCGAAAATGCGACCGCCGCGGCCGGGACTCGATCGACAGCAGGCAGAAAAAGATAGGGTACACGAAGGTATCTTCTGTTAGGTAAACGCGTGCTCTATCAGATCTAGCATCGGTACTACAGGTGCTATAGTTAGGATCTTATTTGTACACAAATCAATCGCAAGAAAATCGAACTTACATACACAAAATCCTTCAAATCGCTGATGTGTGAAAGCCACGAGACGCAAAGCAACCCTATGCTTCAGATTTCGTAACGAAGCGTCACGCAGGAGAGTGGCATCAGAATTTGCACGATAATCGCCGCACGCGTTGTGGCACGCGGCGCTGGACAGTGGATAAGGGTAAGTGTCATGGCACTGGCACAAGTAAAAAGAAAACAAAATGACAAAACGAAAGGCACGTGAGCTAAGCATAGACGTTTGTGCGCTTGTTTTTTCGAGAGTGCGCGAGCACTGTCACGTTCTTCTGCTCAGCAAAAACGGACGAGCACACCTCATCGCCTGCCCTCACTGGTGGACTCCTCCAGAAGATCAAAATATGTCACTGCCCTTAGCTTTATTCAGGCGGTTTAGTGGCACCAGGAGCAGCTTGAGAAGCGGAGTTGAGCCAGCGATTATTGTTTCGTAGGGTGGTGTTCCTATAGGAGTATCTTGTATCTTCAGATACACGATACATTATTGAATATATCGGAAATACAGATACAGATACTCATTTTGCGAGACGTATCGCGATACAGATGCAAGATACCCAATGAGTATCTAAGATAGTATCTAAGATACATGTATCTTCGATACCGCCCAGCACTGCACTTTATCCATGAGTGCCTCAAACAGCGCTGGAGCACTGGCAATACCATACGGAAGCCGATTAAATTGATAAAGCCCCTTGTGAGTGTTAACAGTGAGGATTCGCCTTGACTCCTCGCTTAACACGACTTGTTGGTAAGCTGACGACAAGTCAAGCACGCAAAATACTTTTCCATCACAAACTGACGTGAACAACTCCTCTGGTTGCGGCAATGGATAATGGTCCATCTTAAGAACAGGGTTAACAGTTACTTTAAAGTCACCACAAAGCCGTAGCTTACCACCTTCTTTCTTTGGAACTACCACCAAAGGAGTAGCCCAGTCACTGTGACTCACTCGTGTAACCACGCCGTGTTGCTCCAGATCATCCAGCTGCTTTTCAACTGATTCACGCAGCGCAAAAGGCAAAGGCCTGGCTCTACAAAACACAGGGGAGGCTCCTTGTTTTAGGACAATCTGCGCTTCATAGTTTTTGATAGCGCCTAATGTTGCATAGAAGACCCCCGCGTACTTCTCTCGTAGCGAAGCACTCTATCATCTGTACTTAAGGAGAACAACGACTGCCAATCAAGTTGAAATTTCTCAAGCCATGTCCTACCTAGAAGAGCTGGTAACTTTCGCTCAGCTTCCCGCACAATAACAGCCGGTAAAACAGCTTGCTGTTCATCATACTGCACCTTCACAAGACACTCTCCCAAAACATTAATCTTTTCACCAGTATAAGTTTTCAGCACAACCGCGGTAGGTACACATTTAACATGCGGAAAAGTCGACCGATACACCTCTTCAGGGACCACAGACACCGCGGCACCAGTGTCGACTTGTATAGGAACGCTCTTTCCTCTATGGTCATGGTAACTATGTAGCCCTTCTTCTTGCCATAGGAATCGTGGCACGCGTACATTGTGTGCTCATCTTCACTGGATGATTCCGACACGATATGCGTTCCTTTGTGTAGAGCCTTTCCTGCGCACATTTTCTGCAGATGACCTACTTGAGAGCACCGCTTGCATTTATATTTCTTGTACCAGCAGTTGTTGAAGTCATGCACCTTACCACAACAACGACACTTGGTATTTTTGTTCTCATTCTGCTGTATTGATCTTTTCTTTGCTGCTGCGTTGGGTAGACGGCCGGTGCAATGTCCAGACATGGTCTCCAAGAGCTTTCACGTTGCAGGAACGCCTCCCATAGGTGCCGGTTCCCGGTGGCTAGTCGACGCTCGGCAGGCCCGAGCAAACGCATCCCATCCCGTCGCCAATGTAAAAATTGGCCGCGTATCTGCGTGCTTCGCTGCAAATGTCGTGTAAAGACGATAGAAGAGGCGCTGTGTGAGATATGGACGCCATCTGGCAATACGTCGGGAAACATGAGTGCTGTGTTACGTGCTGGTAGTCCCGGCGCAGCAGCAGGCGAAGACCGGCGGTGACCAACGCGACCGGCGGGGACGCCAGCCAGCCCGAAAACGCGGTTTGGCGCGAAGCGCTGAAGCAGAGAAACGTCCGCACTCAACGAGTACTCTCCACACACTCTTTTATTTACACGTCGCCTGGGTAAAACATGAACGCCAGAGCGGCGCCCACAACCGGCAGCCTGAAGGCCGCCCACAACGCTGCTTTTTCATTTTTTAAATATTTTTATTGCGATAGCAATTATATGGACAGTCTCGGCTGGATTTTGCCGTTGCCGTCGCCGCCGTCATGCACCGTATATGTATAAGTATGTATATATATATATAAAGGCCCCAAAGAAAAATAACTCAGAAAAATGCTTCCGAAGCGCGGAATCGAACCAGGGACTTCTTGCTCCTCAGCGAGCGGCGCTATCCAGTACGCCACGAAACGCAGATCCTCCACGTAGCTAACGGTGAGCGTTATATGCACACCATTTAGCGCTGGACGGACTCAGAGACAGAAGGCGATAATAAGCGTTTCTTCATTACCAGCGAGGTGGCGCTAGGAGCCCGACGGGCGTAGGACGGGCGCATTTAAAAGTCGTCGGCGAGCTCGCTCGCTTCTTATATTTGCGCATGGGAGAAGCTTGCCCTTCCACTGTCTGCTCGCGCGGTTTTCTCGTGGCGCGGGGTAGAGGAATGTTTCACGCTTTCACCGTGATGTCCGCGCTCATGTTACGGCGCGTACGAATGTCACTCGAGCTCAGGGACGCCGCTAAACGAACAAACAGAAGATGAGCGCGAACTATCAAGTGTCACAGCTTGACACTTGAAGCACGCTAGTTTCCTTCGCTGCTTCGGCCGCCTTTGCAACAGAAGCGCTGTTGAAACTGAGAGTATCCATTGGCGAGCCTCACGTCGTATAGCATTAGTTCCTTGCTATCGCATTCATTGCTTCGGCCTTGCGGCGAAACTGTGACTTTTTTTTCACCTTCTTGGCCTTCTCAAAACTAAAGTTTTTCGACACCAACCCATGGCATTCGTACAGTGCAATACAGAACCGAAACCGAAACACAACAATGAGCTCGTGCGAAGGGCACGGAGGAAGGCAAATTTCAGCGCAGTCGCATTTTCAGCTTTGTTGAAACAGCGCTCACTAGACGACGACGAAGTAAAAGAAGGCACAGGACAGGCAGCGCCTGTCCTGTGCCTTCTTTTACTTCGTCGTCGTCTAGTGAGCGCTGTTTCAACAAAGATGAACGCATACCAACTCGCTCAAGCTTCCATTCTTATGCATTTTCAGCGCAGCTTAAGAACAAGGGTCCTTAAAATTACGTATGTATGCATTTTCTATTAAAGGAACACGCCACCTAATACTTACCTAGTGATGTTGCACCTCAGATATGCATGATATTTACTTTTTGATCGACAACGTTGACAAGTATGAACAGCCGTACCAATTCAAGACGGCTGGCCCTTGGGCAAGTGGTTCAACTTTGGCCGAGTGGCTGAATCGAGGGGACGTGCGACAAACAGAAAGACAGACAGACAGAAAGACAGACCAAAATTTCTGCGTTTAAGTTTTCCAAGAAAGACTATCGTCTTTAATAACTTAGACGCAGCACACAGGTCCAGAACACCAGAGCGTTTTTTGCCGCGTCAATCCGTTCGAGCTTTATATGCCTCAGCAACAGTGACGTCACGAAGTGCCGAGCATCTAGCAGGCGCTGGCCAGCCTTTTAATCCTTCTGCTACGCTATAACACTAACATGTAACGAGAATCAATGAAAGAAAGTGATTGAAATAGTGGTAGAGAGCTTAACCATGGTAAGTACCTTGAAGACAGTTCACGCTGGGCATAAGGATAAAGAGAATAAAAAATAACATACATAGAGAACGTGCAAAGAAAAAAACGCCAGGCCTGCGCTGAAACCGCAGCACAGTCACAGCGAAAGCTGGAAGAGCGGCGTTTCTAGAGCCCGTTAAGCTCTCTTGGGGCTACAATACAAGTACACTAGAAAGGTACCCACTACGCCACAAATCAAAATTTTTGTGAAGTTGGGAAGTACCCACTAAGCCATTATTCGTCATTATATGGAGAAGCGAGGCACCAGCTACACGTCTGTAAGGCATTATGTGCACTTTGTTGACGTGACGACTGATGACGATGAAGAATTATGGCTCAGCCCTTTGTAATGGGTTGGAATCTTTAAACGGCCCACCACTTATGTAATTTGCATTGGGTGACGCCCGGTCGTTATTTCCCTCTCCCGTCATGCTGTATACGTTGACGTGGAAGAGAGACGGGGGGGGGGGGCGAAGAACTTTATTGAGACCCCGAGGTAATGGATCATGCGCTTATGGGCTTCCTTGGCAACCAATACAAGTGCATTTGCGAGGAACCCACTACGCTATAAATCATTGTAATCTTACTGAGACCCCGAGGAAGTGGATCATGCGCTTATGGGCTTCCTTGGCAACCAATACAAGTGCACTTGCGATACTTCCTCGGGGTCTCAGTAAGATTACAATGATTTATAGCGTAGTGGGTTCCTCGCAAGTGCACTTGTATTGGTTGCCAAGGAAGCCCATAAGCGCATGATCCATTACCTCGGGGTCTCAAAAAAGTTCTTCGCCCCCCCCCCCCCGTCTCTCTTCCACGTCAACGTATACAGCATACCGGGAGAGGGAAATAACGACCGGGCGTCACCCAATGCAAATTACATAAGTGGTGGGCCGTTTAAAGATTCCAACCCATTACAAAGGGCTGAGCCATAATTCTTCATCGTCATCAGTCGTCACGTCAACAAAGTGCACATAATGCCTTACAGACGTGTAGCTGGTGCCTCGCTTCTCCATATAATGACGAATAATGGCTTAGTGGGTACTTCCCAACTTCACAAAAATTTTGATTTGTGGCGTAGTGGGTACGTTTCTAGTGTACTTGTATTGTAGCCCCAAGAGAGCTTAACGGGCTCTAGAAACGCCGCTCTTCCAGCTTTCGCTGTGACTGTGCTGCGGTTTCAGCGCATGCCTGGCGTTTTTTTCGTCATTCTACAGAGAGCGTTGGTACCTGCTAAACGCATGTAAGGGATTATGCGCACTTTGTTGATTCTGCGCCTGATGACGATGAAGAATTATGGCAGAGCCCTTTTGTAATGGGTTGGAAGCATTCAACAACCTACTCGTTGCGCAATTCGCAATTGTTTGACGCCTGGTTACAGAATTCGCGTTGTGCAACGCTTGGTGTTGATTTTAATCTTCTACCACGCTATATTGCATATGCTAATGTGGTTCCTTCCCGACATGAAGCCTGTATAGGACCTTTTTGCAAAGCAGTTTCAAGCACCGGCATGGCTCAGCATGGCGAACTGCCATGTACTTTTTCCAAATACTGTGAAGGCCGAGCAACATAACAGTATCATAAGGTGCTCCATCGTCTTCTCAATACACTCCCCATTCGTGAATATTTCCGCCAAATGATCACGAAGTTTATTGAAGAGTGTAAAACTAAAGACCCAATTCCAGAGTGGCTCGAACATCTTGAGCCACATATCCGTCTAAAGGAATTCTAGTCACTATGTAACCATTCCGGTAATTACCTCTGTATGTACTGTTTATGCACTGTAATATTATTGTATGAGGTGCAAAAGTAAATAATAAAGAAAAAAAAAACCGGCATGGCTCAGAGGTTGAATACTGGCCTCCCACGCAGAGGGCCCAGGTTCGAACCTCGTTCCATCCTGGAATTTTTTTCTTATTTAGTTTTTTTTCTTATTTCGAGCGATACTGGTTACGGACACCGGCGGCGGCGGCGGCGGCAGCGGCGGCGGCGGCGGACAACTACGGCGCCAAAAACGGCCGGAGAAATGATCTCATAACAGCTTTCGCTGTAAAACACAACAAGAAAACACGCATCCTACCGTGATGCAACGTCACTCAAAGGAACCACTGGTAGACGCAAATGGCGCCACTTTTGTGCGGCAAGATATGACAGCAAGAAAGTAGAACAAAGAAATTGCATCCGCGGAATAAGACGAAGATTGTTCTGATTATAATATGGACTCGTTCTTGTGTGACATGGCCTACAGCAGCAACTCTGGAAATCATGTAAGAACGCGCAAAATACCGGCTGCTCAGGAAACGGTAAGCCCTGTGCCAGAGAGAAGATGAGCAAGTCAACTGTATGACAGTTGACCCAAGCCATCTTTATTGCGTGGTGCTATAACTACATGGCTGGACAAACCGACCAGTTACAACAATCGTAGACGCTTTATCATTCTCTTTTTTTTTCACTGTCTTCTATACGTTGCAGTTTTTCTATGAGGATATGGCTACTGCAGCATAGTTGCCGAAGAGAAACATCGCGTACTTCTAGATATTCCCAAACAAAACGCTCATGATCAATATGGGAGCCGTGTGCTCAATAATGCCTGTCACGGAAGCCAGGGAAAAGAATTAAAACATCACTAAACCTAGCACACTGAAACAAGCAAACAGCTTAACTTGATTCCGCCGTCCTGGCACAGAAGTTCAATATGAATATGTGATGCGGGCTTATGCTGCCTGCGGTGGATAACGGACGGAGG
>NC_051180.1:65154411-65199744 GCF_013339695.2 Rhipicephalus sanguineus | reverse complement strand
CACACACACACACACACACACACACACACACACACACACACACACACACACACACACACACACACACACACACACACACACACACGCACACCGCAGAGCTTCACAACGCTTTCGAGGCGCCCCGTCACATGCGTCATATGCCTTGTCTGTTTTCACTGACGAAAACTTTGTGCACCCCTACTTACCAGGGCTTTTTGTATGTGCACTGGGATAGCACAAAGCTCGCTCTTTCTCTCTTGCACTGGGAAGCACACAAATGAGCGAAGTAAATGGCGTGCACACAGGCCTTAGCTTAGGGCACCAACATCGGCGGCGCCTCAACTTGCGTGATATGCCGCGAAAGTTTCTCAAAGCGCTGTGGTACAATGACGTTGGAGGATCTGCCCAGCACCATATACAGCCGTCGCTGCTCTTATTTTATCTATGTAAGGACAATACCGGGACGGGCTGAGCGAAGTGCGATGTAAAGATGAAGCGCTCGTGTGCCCGTTGAATGGCGTCTTCATCGGTATGAAGGAGAAAAGCTGGGCTGATGCCGTGAAGAATAAAAAGCTCAAGGACGGCTTGAAATTAGCCAGCGAGTCGTCGTCCTCAGAGGGAACATAAAAGCTTCGTGCTTCATTTGTTCCAGATCCACTTGCGCCTTTGAATTAGCGATTTGCCCCTTTTACCGAGTAATGCACATGTCTATACTCTATCTCGCTCTCTCTCTTTCTCTCGCTATGAAGAGGTCTAAGAGGGAATTACAAAAGTGTTTTATTTTACAAAGACGACCATTTCTATTGTGAGGCTGAAGGCAACAAATTTTGAAAGCATACTTCTAAAGAACTTTCCAAATAAATTCTCAAATATATTCAAACGACGCCATGACTAGCGTCCAAAAGAGGACACGTGGCAAGTGCAGTTAGTGGTTAGAGTTCTTCATTGTTATTTGTACAGAAGATTCAGCAGGAGTGCTTCTAATTTCAATGTCTCCTTGTATTCTCTTCAAGTCAGCAAACGAATGAGGCATTTCGCTATAACCGGCTATAGCGAAATGCCTCATTACGGGCTTACAGACTACGAAAAATGTGTCTTCCTTGGAGCTTCGCTACTAATATACGAGATTCGTGTTGCCTTGAGAATAAAGTAAACACATACCGAAACGCAGCTCAACGGATCTTAATAGGCTGCAACGTTTTCTATTTATGCAATGAAAGAATAGAAGAGATGAAAAGAGAATAATTGCCTTGTTAGAGCTGATGAACTGAACCGGACACGTAATGATGAAACGGGTATAAGAGAGCCGCGCGGATATTTATATACGAGATCTTTGATTTCCATGAAAACTATTTATTATTAGGGTGCGAATGCCTGATCCCCAGCACCTTTTCATTACTTGTGCGGACAGCACGGTACGATGGCAATGCGACGAATGCTAGAACCAGTGGTGACGTCAGTCACACTTTGGGACACATTTATTGGCAGCTCTTCTAATGCGCCCAATTATTATAAATAATTATTTCCTACTTGTGTGTGCCGTTGAGGCGGTAATTGTTTGTTATTTTTTATATTAAATAAATTTTAATAATGAGACCCAATTTTTTCATGGGAGTTGTATTCTTTTCACCCTCTTAGTAGTGTTACCTCAGTGTGTAACAGTGGTTTATTATTACTATGTCACATCAGCCAAGTTTTTCCAGCTACCATTTTGTAGCATACATATTGTAAGAGCTGCTGTACGTGAGGACGAGCCTCACATCGATGCTTTGAAGGAAAGAAGGATCGATGGGAGAAGTATGAAGGATGAAGGATGGGAGCTCGACGTGCCAAAAGGTGTTGAACCAAAAACAAGTATTCTTAAAATCAAAAAGAACCTTTGTGCACGTGCGCCAAAGACCCTTTTGAATATATTTTGCTCTTCTACCGGCGTATAAATTTCTTGAGCTTTCTTGCGGTGTGTTCTTCGCCGAAGTCGCACAAGCTCGCAACAGTAACAAACTTTTCAAAGAATCTGTCGCCTTTTTGTACGTGGCAAGATACGCAGTGGATTGCGCCAGTGTGTCAAAGCAGGCCATAGTTGCAGATGATATTACACTTGAATTCAATTCCTTTGGTTTTAAACAAAAAGTATTTTTTGTTGAAAAATTTATTCTTTCTGAGAGTATTTTTTCTGTATGTATTACAACTTGAAGTAAGCCCAATATCCTTTGGTATGCCCCGTCAGTGGTAGCGCATTGCTGAGAGAAAAATAATCGTAGCATGCATTTTTGTGACCTGCTAAGGCTGAAGTTCCTAGCCTCTGTTTTTTTTCCCTAAGGTTCCTCTCTATAGTTTGCTGGCGATACAAGTTTTCAACGTAAAACGATACGCTATTTTGCAAAGCATGTTTTTGCTCTTATTCGAAGCTGTCGCATTCTCAACATTACTTGTTCCATAAAAGCTATCTGCTACGCCAGCCATTCCATTGCAAAAAAACAACGGGTACTTTAGCGAACTTTCACCGCTAGCAAGTGGTGAAGTTTCAAGAATGTCTTTTAAGCTCACTTAGAAATTCAAAAAAAAAAGGTAATCAGAACACAGCGAGCACGTTACAGCAGTCTCTGGAAAGCGACAAAAGAATTTCAAGTGATTCGGTCATAGTTGAAAAGCAAGATGCTCTGAACAAAGACCGTAAAGATGTGCAATGCATTCTGTAGTCTGTAATACTCAACAAAAAAGGTAGAAGGGACAAAGCCGGCAAGGTTATCGTTAGTTTTCGAAAGACGCGGAAAAATGGGATTCCAAGAGTTCCGATGACACTCTGTGAAATATGAATTAGTGACGAAACTTTAGGAAGGCATCTGTCCCGAGAGAAAAATAACTACTCGGATGATATCAGATACCAGATCTCCTCTTGAAACTCCAGAAAGCGAAATACTCTTTTGCACAGCTTAAATGCGTTATTTTCCTTCGTCTTGTGATACCGCAGGAATTTTGCGAGATGGAACGTGAAACTCGTTTTCTTCAGGCCTCGTGCATGCTGCTGGAACGATAGGACACCAGCACCGATAACCATGAGTTAGTGGGCTTCTATGGCACCGAAGAATTTTATTGATAGCTCGACAACATTTCCTTTAGCTTCAGCTCCGTCTGTAATGTTCTGTTTTCTAGCAGTTTCTTTATGTCTGCTAGAGTTTATAAAGTTTGCTAAGAATAGCTGCTTCTGATACAAAACTATAGTTTGTATGCCCACGACAGACTGTTACTTCGCGCGACATCCACACTATAATGTCTTTATCACAATGGTGTGCATGTCCAGCGGTACCACAACTTCTAAAAGTCTGGGCGTACATATTTTACAGCGAAAGCTGTTATGAGATCATTTCACCGGCCGTTTTTGGCGCCGTAGTTGTCCGCCGCCGCCGCCGCCGCTGGTGTCCGTAACCAGTATCGCTCGAAATAGGAAAAAAAACGAAATAAGAAAAATATTCCAAGATGGAACGAGGTTCGAACCTGCGCCCTCTGCGTGCGAGCCCAGTATTCAACCTCTGAGCCATGCCGGTGCTTGAAACTACTTTGCAAAAAGGTCCTATACAGGCTTCATGTCGGGAAAGAACCACATTAGCAAATGCAATATAGCGTGGTATAAGAGTAAAATAAGCACCAAGCGTCGCTCAACGCGAATTCTGTAACCAGGCGTCACACAATGAGAATTGCGCAACGAGTAGGTTGTTGAATGCTTCCAACCCATTACAAAGGGCTCTGCCATAATTCTTCATCGTCATCAGGCACAGCATTAATAAAGTGTGCATAATGTCTTACATGCGTTTAGCAGGTACCAACGCTCTCCGTAGAATGACGAAAAATGGCACAGTGCCTGCTGCCCGACTTCGCAAAAATTACAACGATTTATAGCGTAGTGGGTTCCTCGCAAGTGCACTTGTATTGATTGCCAAGGAAGCCCATAAGTGCATGATCCATTTCCTCGGAGTCTCAGTAAAATTACAATGATTTATAGCGTAGTGGGTTCCTCGCAAGTGCACTTGTATTGGTTGCCAAGGAAGCCCATAAGCTCATGATCCATTTCCTCGGGGTCTCAGAAAAGTTCTTCGTCTCCCGCCCGTCTCTCTCTCTCACGTCAACGTATGTTATACAGCATCACGGGAGAGGGAAATGGCGACTGGGCGTCAACCAATGCAAATTACATAACTGCTGGGCCGTTTAAAGCTTCCAACCCATTACAAAGAGCTGAGCCATAATTCTTCATCGTCATTAGTCGTCGCGTCAACAAAGTTCATATAATGCCTTACAGACATGTAGCTGGTGCCTCGCTTCTCCGCAGAATGACAAATAATGTCTTAGAAGGTGCTTCCCAACTTCACAAAAATTGTGAATTATGGCGTAGTGGGTACCTTTCTAGTGTACTTGTAATGTAGCCCGAGGAGAGCTTACAACGGGCTCTAGAAACGCCGCTCTTCCAGCTTTCGCTGTGACTGTGCTGCGTTTTCAGCGCAGGCCTGGCGTTTTTTTTGTTTAGATGATAACTTTTACTGCCATGTTTTCTCACGTCTTTTTTTTTCAGTAACAAGAAAAGAAAAAGGGTTTATGTATTTTTGTATATTTTTGATATGTTCACCAGATCTTAGAAACCATTTCTTTAGCATCGGTAATGAGAGGCAGTATTGAAGAAAAAGTAGAATAGCAATAAAGTTGTCAAGAAAAGACAGAAAAAAAACAGCAGAAGCTTCGCAACGTGAAGTGGGAGTTAATCACCGTTAATCCCATGAAAATAAATTTCTCGTAGAATAGATATAGTCAAAATTTAACTTGAAAAGCAGCGTGAGACAAGGAACACTAAAGAAAAAAAAGAAGCGATTGCCCTATCCAAGAGTGAATGTTCAATCATGAAAGTCAACCAATGGTTAATTTGGGAATAACATGAGTATCCAAAATTTGCCGTGAAACAGGCCATATTCACGGAGTGATTCGTTCATAAAGGCTTCTGTGACTGGCTAGTTACGTTCCCCAATGTTCATCATCAGGACTTACAATTCATAGCGTAAAGCGGTTCTAGAGAATGCGAGCCTAGAAGTGCTTCTTGTGAATGCGAACCTGGAAATGAACTTTTTTGGGAGCAATAAAGATACCACCATCACCACCTAAAAATGGAATGGCGCTGTAATGAACAGGAAGTCTGGTCAGCCGGAACAGAAGACATTCGAGAACAGAGTGATTAAGGGTTCCCAAAAAAAGATAAGAGAAAATGAATAAAAAGGGGGAGGGACAGTGGATGTGCAGTAAAGTGGGAAATAAATGTGACATATGATCGGCCAAGTTTCACGGGCCGGGCTTGAAAATTGTTTTCACCCGCAGAGAACTTCCGCGGCGGTGGGTTTTGTGAGTTCGGTGGTGAAGTTTATGCGAGACGTTTGCGCAAAAAATGAGTGCGGCGAGACAAAAAGTAGCAAAAAATAACGGGGAAACGAAGTGAGTAGCGAAGTAATGACAAAAAGCGAATGATTGGTGGCACCTTCGCTACTCAGTGAAGTGCGACCTCCTGCTCGGTCCTCTGCACATGGCAGACGAGGCAGCACTCTTAATCTTGCTACCCTCTATCCACTATTTATTTCATTCTTCCAAATTTTATTCCGTAAAATTGTTGGTTTCATTGTATGCATTTATATTTGGAAAACTTCTGAGTGGTATAATGTATTTTCTTTTTTTTTCTTTTTCGTTTCAATTTTGCGCTTTACTTCTGGCAACTGCGGACTGCACAGGGAGACAAGCGGCAGGGAGTGGTAGCTAAAGTCTAAGCGTACACCCGGTCCCTCGAGGGCGATAACTAGCTATCGCTGTCATCGAGTGCTGTTCAAGCACATTTCTCTGCTTTTGTAGTGTATTGTAGGCACATTGAAAATATTGTAGGCACATTGAACGTACTTCATCGTTCTCACTTGTACGTAGACATCATCATCCCTATTTTTTTTCTTCAACTTTTCAGGCAAGGCAGACACTACGGATTAAACGGTTCTGCTGGCGTGGTCTGGTCTGGTATTCCTGCGTCATCCTTTATTTAGAAAAAAAAACAAATCTCGTTATTGGAAGCTCCAACAAGCGTTAATTGGCGTAAACATGAGGGGATGAGAGAAGCGGTTTTACACTGCTTTGAAAACAGTGCTCGCTTCCGCCCAGTTTGGCAGAGCTCCCAAAGCCGCAAGTGCATTAATACTTCCCTCAGCGACAAAACAGCCCCAGGGCGCTCAACATTAGCGAAGTCAGCGACACGGTCTGGAAACCGCGAGAAATATCGCTGTATAAACAAGAGCTCCCCGGTGAGTTCATAGAAAAAAACGTAAAACAAAAAAGAAACAGAGGATAATCTTTTAAAGAGTGGAGTGCAATCTGAGGAGCGCGAGACTGGAAAGCGGGAAGCGGCGGCGAAGGGTTAGCGGTGTCTCAACGAAAGCGACGCCGAGGTTGCCTCGGGGAAGGCGGTGATGGGGACGTCTGGGGAGCAAGACCGATGACGGCGTCAATCGTGATGTTAAGAGAAGCAGATGGACGCTAAAGACCAAAATAACTACTTTCCGAACGAGAAGTTCGACGTGCGCTGTCTGCCAGCTGATGACGTGGGGCCCATCCATTTGT
The DNA here is from genome assembly GCF_013339695.2 of Rhipicephalus sanguineus. Taxonomy (NCBI): domain Eukaryota; kingdom Metazoa; phylum Arthropoda; class Arachnida; order Ixodida; family Ixodidae; genus Rhipicephalus; species Rhipicephalus sanguineus. Next base: position 65,193,135 of record NC_051180.1, on the reverse strand, counting down.
GATGGATGACCGAGAAATGCCGTTACTGGGACATTAAATGTCGCTCAAAGCTGGCCCTTGGAGTGCCTTTTTTGTTTCTTCGGTCTCGCACTGCAGCAGTCAGTCCTATCAACCAAAGAACGACAATCCGGAGGCTCTGACACTCCTTGCGCTGCATTATCTTGCTGGAGCTTGACGTAGTGAAGCCAGACATTCAGTAAACGAGCAAAAAAATGCACTACGCGGAGGCGTCTTGCAGCCATGCTGTGTGTTTGTATAGAGGGATCATAGTTTATTCGTTTGCTTTTTAAAATACGTAATCCAACAAGTTTACTGGCGTTTCCAGAGTTATACATTGCTTTGAAGGCAGATTCTAAGTTCCTACTTTAATACGAATACTGTGTTGGTTGAAAATGTTCTGTTGCCGGTTATGGCTTCGTAGGCATTGACATTTTGACATGCCTTTGGTTTATGAGACATTTAAAACCGAGTGTACTCGACGATTTCATTTCGCGAGACCACGGCAGGTATGATCCTGGTTTCGCGTGCAACACGCCTACACAAGAACAAAACGAAAACAAACTGTTCAGTGCGTGTATATGCGACTAGGAATTGATGCGGCTTTATCTTTCCTGGCCGTCACGCATATACTTCGCCTGCAATAAATATTATGAAATATTATGGAGATATTATGAACCAAATGAGGCATCCGTCTTTGGGCGGCACAGCATTTTGATCACCGGGCTTTGCTATAGAAAATGTCGGCAGTTAAAATTCAACCATCGGAACATTCTCAACTATTTTATTCAGGTTTGAAGAAGCTATAAATATGTCGTGCACTTACGTCACTCGCGGTTTTAAAACGCATCACCTTCTATAGGTGGTGGATATTGGGTTGGTTTAAATGGCGTAAAAGTTCCTAAAGAATTATTATACACATTCATAAAACTTGATTTCTATTTGCTGATAGTAAGTAATATATTTATGAATGATTGCCTCATCGTACTTATAAAGACGTTTCTCTAGATTAGCCGAAGTAAATGTATCGACGAACTCTAAACTCACCGCTTATTGTTGCGGGCGTATGGAACCAGCCTTCGTGCTTTATGCGTATATCGATTGGTATTCACCACTACACTGCATACAACTTGAAAGTTACAGTGGGCACCAGTAGCCCACCGCTTCATCTGTTGGCAGTCTGTATCAGGTAGAACGAGAACATTGCTGAGGCTTACATGGTCAAGTCTTCGTTAGAAGTGAGCAAATGTTCATTACATAGACTCGGAAAACAAATGGTTGTGAAACCGTAAAAGCGAGCAAGTCAAACGCCGGAAAGGCAACCAAAAGTGATCGAAAGCCATACTATCAAGCTGCACACCACGATGGTTAGCTGCATTTCCGACACGCAAAAGCGTCATCCATCATTCAGACGGCACGCTGCCTGGGGACTGTAATTCCGCGGGTATATGGGTCAGAAGCGAGTGCGCAGAAGCGAGTTAGAGCGACCACCGCCGCCCACCTAATTATGAAGTGACTTCCTTTCTCTAAGGCAGAACTTTGTCACGAAAGTACGAGCTACTTCAACTGCACGGAGAATGTGCGTTTAATATTTTTGCAGGAGTGCTCAATGGCTTCGACATAAAACAGTGTGCCTCTCGTAGAATTGAGCGGCTTCCCCGGACAAAGGAAAATGGAAGTACGTGCAGCTGCATAAACAAGTGGAATAGCACGACAGTTTATTTCATCTGGCATCCACCAAAATTTTCAGTTAAACACGTTACGAGACCTGTGCGTTATTACCTTCCTAAATATACATGACCAATACTCACAGAGCTTGCTTTCTTACGCAACACTTCCAACACAGCGTAACTGCGAAACCTAACTTACGTTGTCTCTTTAACAAAACATGCTTCGCCAAAAGATATTTTTCTGGTTTCAACTTGCTTCTCTCAGTAAGGTCATTCAACGCGTAATCGTGTTTTTAGAATGAGGGTATTGAACTACGGTGGTTATTCAAACCCTCCTTATCCGAATGATCGTTTTTTTCAAAAAGACAAGAGGCTAGACATGTTTGGCTTCCATAATTGCGTAAGAAACCATTCGTACATTTGGTATTGATGAAAAACCTGGCAAGGTTCGGTGTCTTTTCATTGTAAACTACAACCACAGTTGAAAAATTATTATAGCATGAAAATCTGTTCACTTTCTATTCAATCCGAAAAACAGAAAGGAGAGTGAACTTTTTCGTTGATATGTTTTCTAATCCCAGAATGAATATTTCACAGCAAAAATATAAAAACCTCGTTATTTCACGATATACGTGTTCACAGTCGGTTAAAGGAGAGTACTGAGTTTTGTTCTTATTTGAAGTCAACGGTGGCAGAGGAGCCTAAATATTATGCGAAGAACTCCTTTTGCTTTTCACCTATAAACCTCGTTAGCAAACCTACCTCTCTATATCAATTTTGGTGTAATACTGCACCTATTCAAAGGCTTGTTCGTTCCTCCATTTTGCAGCTTTTCACTAAATTATAATGCCATGCAACGCCGTAACACATCCTTTCGATTAAAATCTTTGTGAAAGCCAAATTATTTTCGAACCTCTCTGGGTTTTGCTACTGGGACAGCTGTAGCTGCTAACCCCTTGCCGAACAGGCCCCTGACTGTTCGTGGTTGACGACTGATCGAGGAACCAGACCTCTGACACCTCTGTCCTCGAACACGGCAGCCCAACCTAACGTACAGCAGCCGAAAATAGGCGGGGGAAGCCGCGCATTGCTCAAAAGGGGGAGTGGTCACGATGGCCGAAAGCTGAGCTAAAACTGAAAAGAAAGTGCTCAAATAGTTGGCCTCGCATTGTTCTGAGTTGTGATCTGGGTCAGCTGGTACATATTCTTGTGGATATGAACCAAACAAAAGACGAAGCACAGAGGAAGAAACAAGGTGACTTTTTAAGGGCTCGTTTTTTTTTGTTAGACAAAAGCACAGAGGAGTGGCACCCATAGCGAATCGCATAGCGCATGCATGCTGCTGTGTGCCTGGGCGCTGGCAGTCACATGAGTACAACCATGTGCTCCTCGGAGAGGGGTCAGGTACCGAAAACAAATAATGCCAGAAAGCTTGCTTGCCTCTTTGAGCTTAATAGGTCTGGCTGCGTTCAAGGGCGCATTAAATTATTTGCCAAAGCGTGACCTAAAGCATGTCTGACGTAGCTGTAGATCATGGTGCAAAAGATGCTTCCCGCCGAACAACAAACTTCGATATACTGCGAACAAAGCCTCAATGTGTGCAGATTCCAACAGGGCAAATTGGATGACCTTATGTTTGTTGTTTTACTACCACGTAGCGAGCACTTCGATGTCCGCTTGTGATAGCTTTCGGTGGAGCTTGAATAGAGGAACTTCAATGTAATATGTTAATCATTACCTAACGAAAATTCTTTTAATTCACCTAAAGAAAATTACCTGGTACGCATAGCTTGACACATATTTATAAATAATTATATTTAGTGATGTCTCATTTCCTCTGGTTACGCGAGCTACTTTATTATCTGGCATAATTTTCGAGCGACATACCTCCTCAGGTTACGTACAAAAAAGAAAGCAAATGTTGGTTCATGTGTGAACATGACGTCTCTGTCGACTGCCACATTTCAATAACAACACTGCTAACAGATACAAAAGAACCAACTTATAGGAGAACGCAAAACTCTTTCTTATTATAGGGGCGCCAACGTCAACAAAGCGTCATTTATATTTAGTTATTTGTTCTTGTATTGTTTTGTTATTTGTGCATTAATAGAATTTAAAATTACTTTGTCTGTTAAGCAAAATTGAAACAGGACCAAGGTTTCTGCGGCAACCTTACCGCCTTCTCCTTTGAGGCAATTGCCAAAAGTCGAAGTTGAAGTCTCTGAAGGCACCTTAAAGAAGCAACCAAACGAGAAAGCAAATAAACCAATAAATAATTATCATTCAGGCAATGCAAAATTCCTGCTCGCGGGTAACAACTTCTATAGCAGGAAGCCATCATAACTGGAACTGTATAGGAAGACGTTCTCGGAGGGGACCTTCCGCATGGCAACCTATCCATTCACCCTTAAGGAAGCAGCGTTGACGACCTAGCGGCAGTATGGCCGTCATTGTGTACGGAGAGGAGTAGGCCAAGTTGGGGCGAACGGCGAAATGGGGATACTGCCTTCACGAAACCCATTCCCCGCAGGGTAGTCCCGTATCTTTCCCAACGAGATGCAAGAAACAAAGGCGCAGTGCGTGGAACGACTTCCTCGAAGTCGTTACGCTGTGCTTGGAAGATGGAGGCGAGCATACAGGAAGAAGAGCTGGCAGGCTATCGCTCCGACGCTCATCGAGCACGCAATATTAACATGGTTTTGTGTCATCCGCGGAGCCTCCTAACTTCCACGTGCATCAGCTAAATGGCGCGATGAGCAGCAAATTTATCTCGGGGCACAGCGTTTTGTTTAGAGATAATGGGAGCCATTTGGTTCGTTATATTTTTAGAGGGCAGGCTAGGCGCATGAGAGCATCTGGCTATCGACCAGCGAGAAAGTCGTAAGAGGCTGCTCCTTTGTGCACGAACTTCTTCACTAGTCGCCCGGGGCGGATGCGATATGTCGCAAAGTATGGATCGAAACGGAGCCTCAAGTTCGAGGTTACAATAAAGTATAGTAGTGCAATCGATGACGTTCCCATGCCCGCTCAATGTCAACAAATTGTCGTTTCCCGGAGCAGATGTACGTAGCGCGCTCTTTTTTCTGCTTCTCGATCCTAGTAAGTAATTGAAAGTCGTACGTATGTCTTCAATGTGAAGAAACTATTCGATGCGCATGATGACCACGGTTGACACATAACTGGCCTGCGCTGCTCACATTGACGAGCACGCAAAGCGCGGTAATCGTGTGTTCCTCCATTCACCGTCTTTTCGCTGAAGGCCACCTCCGCCTTAGACATGTTTGGGTTTCTCCTTAGCAATAAAAAAAGAAAAAGCAAAGCCCGATCTATTCTTATGCACGTGTGAGTCCTCGTCTGCGGCTGCTGACTGGAATTTCAGGTATAGGACGCGTTTATGCCTCGTCGCATACGCCTACGTTTTCATTGGGCATGATGCCAGAATTCAGATTGGCTTGAGTAAGGGGACATATTCTTGGATGACTAGAGACGCTTTTCAGATACCTCGGTTGTTTAAGAGATTTCAGAATGCGGTGCCGAGACATCTGGCGGACACAGGCACAAAGAACGCAGGCGAAAAGCGTAACCACACGGCATACAAAAGAGGCTGTTCGCAGTTGTGCTTTACTATATATTATTGCGATAGCAATTATATGGACAGTCTCGGCTGAATTTTGCCGTCGCCGTCGCCGTCATGCACCGTATATGTATAAGTATGTATATATATATAAAAGCCCCAAAGAAAAATAATTCAGAAAAATGCTCCCGAAGCGCGGAATCGAACCAGGGACCTCTTGCTCCGCAGCGAGTGGCGCTAGCCACTACGCCACGAAACGCAGATCCTCCACGTAGGTAACGGCGAGCGTTATATACACACCATTTACCGCTGGAGGACTCAGAGACGGCTGCGCTTATAAGCGTTTCTTCATTACCAGCCAGATGGCGTTAGGAGAACGACGGGCGCATTTAAAAGTCGTTGGCGAGCTCGCTCGCTTCTTATTGCGCAGGGAGAACCTTGCCCTTCCGCTGTCTGCTCGCGTGGTTTTCTGGTGGTGAGGAGAAGAGGGTTGTTTCAAGCTTTCACCGTGGTATCCGCGCTCATGTTACGGAGCGTACGGAAGTCACTCGATCTCAAGGGACGCCGCTAAACGAACAAACAGACGATGAGCGCGAACTATCAAGTGTCACAGCTCGACACTTGAAGCACGCTAGTTTTCTTCGCTGCTTCGGCCGCCTTTGCAACAGGAGCGCTGTTCAAACTGAGAGTATCCATTGGCGAGCCTCACGTCGTATAGCATTAGTTTCCTGCTATCGCATTCATTGCTTCGCCCTTGCGGCGAAACTGTGACTTTTTCTCTTGAACGTTGTTCAAGACAGATTAAGGCAACTAATACAACAAAAATACATTTAAATAAATCGCGTTTGTCAAGAAGGCACACCAAGAACACCTTCAGACGAGAACTCAAGTTTCTTGCTTTTATCGATGATAATCCGTGAGAAGCAAAGGAATGAGTAGAACAGAATGCAGCACCATTCATCGAAAAAAAGTTATTAAGCATTCCGACTGCCTCATAATCTCGGCGTTGCATGCGCCTGTATCGGAACAGAAACATGTAGCAGTTTTTGACGCTAGAAATTCCAAGTACTGCGCCGTTGAACCTGCATGCCGCATTCCCGCCACGGATTTAATACTTGCGGCTATTTTGATAGAAAACGTGGCGCATTGGAAGGGCCATGGCAACAGACACAGTGCTCTATTTACGACGCTGAGCACTCCATCGCGCTTGACGCCGTCCTTCCAAATACTTCCCACAGAATATATATGAGACGCATATGTCAATCTTTGCATCCGGCTCTTAATTTCATTGTCGTTTTCTTCCAATGTACGTGCGCTAAAAGCAACGTGTCAAACGGCAGCGGCTTATGTGATACCGTAGTTATAGACGGCTCCCGTGTGGGAGCCGGAACGTCTTTTTTAAGAATATATTTTTACTTTTTGTCGGCGCTATGTCTTTCCCCGGCCAGGCGGGTTTCCGCCAAACTCTTGACTTCATACCGTAGTTATACGATGAACGATGTGTGCCGACGCACCGTACGCTATGAGCTATGTTAGCGCTGTGGGATGTGCTAATTTTTTTTTTATTTTGTGTACTAGGCGCGAAAGTCGTTTGAAGAAACCTGATTAAAGCGGATAATATCCAAAAATATTTGTTCACATGTTCGTTTCAGAGAAATTCGCCATGTCATCTTTGAGAGAGCATTGTCGATTTCCGTTTACGTTACGCTGAAGCGTGTACACAGTGAATGAAAAACGCAACCTTCTCCACGCAGCACAACATCCTTTGTATAGTACTCATGTCGCCAGCGGCTACAGGAGCCACACTTTGTGGGCATTTGAGAGCAAAAAAAAAGAAAAGAAAGTCAGCATAGCTTGCACTAGAGCTTCAATGCTAAAGCGACCGTGGAGCTGGTGGGCATCTAGGTAGTCCTGGCTGTTCCTGTTTTCCTATGTTTTGCAAATTTTCTCTTTCTTTCTATTTCTCTCTTCTCTTTGTTCTTGCGTAGGTCCTTTTTTGTCTTTGTTTATTTCTATTTCTTTCGCTTTCTCTCTCTATCTACTTCTTTCTCTTTCTCGGTGGTTCTATCTCTCTTTTTTCTCTCTCTCTGTATTTCTTGCTCCCTCTCTCTTTGCATCTCTTCCTCTCGCTCTTTCTCTCATTCTTTGATTTTCTCTCTTTCTCTCCTTCTTTCTCTTTCTGCATTTTTGTTCTCCCTGTTTATATTTCTCTTTCTCTCTATGCTAAGCTTTACCTCCTCCCCTCCTCCTTTCCCTCATGTTGTCTCTCTATATGTCTGTTTATTTCTCTCTCTTTTTCTTGGTCTTTCCATCTTTCTCTCTATTTCTTCCCTTTCTTTTTCCCACTTTCTGTTCCTCTCTTTTTCTTTCTCTCGTTCTCCCTTTCTTTTGATCTCTCTGTTCACGTTGCCTCGACCATCGGAGTTATTGCATCCCGCGTTACAGAAATCGGCGAGCGTGTTCTTAGAGCGAAGCAGTAGATAAAGAAGAGCACGGAGAGAACGCGTGTCGGTTCATGATGATGATAATTTCTGTTCGTAGCTGACGGACTAACGGCCGCCTTAACCAGCTCCGCTGGTAATAAAAATGTTTGACAGTTTCTCCCCATGTCGTCCTGAATTAAATGTGCTAACCGTCGGCCTCTCTTGTTTCGGTGACAAAAACACACTGCTGAAAGTGCTAGGCTCCTTCATTTCTACATATTACAGCGAAAGTTGTTATGAGATCATTTCACCGGTCGCTTTTGGCGCCGTAGTTGTCCGCCGCCGCCGCCGCCGGTGTCCGTAACCAGTATCGCTCGAAATAAGAAAAGAAATTCCAGGATGGAACGAGGTTCGAACCTGGGCCCCCTGCGTGGGAGCCCAGTATTCAACCTCTGAGCCATGCCGGTGCTTGAAACTGCTTTGCAAAAAGTCCTATACAGGCTTCATGTCGGGAAGGAACCACATTAGCATATGCAATATAGCGTGGTAGAAGAGTAAAATAAGCACCAAGCGTCGCACAACGCGAATTCTGTAACCAGGCGTCACACAATGCGAATTGCGCAACGAGTAGGTTGTTGAATGCTTCCAACCCATTACAAAGGGCTCTGCCATAATTCTTCATCGTCATCAGGCACAGCATCAACAAAATGCGCATATTGCCTTACATGCGTTTAGCAGGTACCAACGCTCTTCGTAGAATGACGAAAAATGGCACAGTGCCTGCTGCCCTACTTCTAAAAAATTACAATGATTTATAGCGTAGTGGGTTCCTCGCAAGTGCACTTGTAATGGTTGCCAAGGAAGCCCATAAGCGCATTATCCATTTCAACGGGGTCTCAGTAAAGTTCCTCGCCCCCCCCCCACTTCCGTCTCTCTCCCACGTCAACGTATGTCATACAGCAGCATGACGGGAGGCGACCGGGCGTCACCCAATGCAAATGACATAACTGGTGGGCCGTTTAAAGCTTCGAATCCATTACAAAAGGCTGAGGCATAATTCTTCATCGTCATCAGTCGTCGCGTCAACAAAGTGCACATACTACCCCACAGACGTGTAACTGGTGCCTCGCTTCTCCGCAGAATGAAAAATAATGGCTTAGTAGGTGCTTCCCAACTACACAAAAATTGTGATTTATGGCGTAGTGGGTACCTTTCTAGTGTACTTGTATTGTAGCCCCAAGAGAGCTTGCAATGAGCTCTAGAAACACCGCTCTTCCAGCTTTCGCTGTGACTGTGCTGCGGTTTCAGCGCAGACCTGGCGTTTTTATTGCGATAGCAATTATATGGACAGTCTCGGCTGAATTTTGCCGTCGCCGTCGCCGCCGTCATGCACCGTATATGTATAAGTATATATATATATATATATATATATATATATATATATATATATATATATATAAAAGCCCTAAAGAAAAATAATTTCGAAAAATACTTCCGAAGCGCGGAATCGAACAAGGGACCTCTTGCTCCGCAGCGGGTGGCGCTAACCACTACGCCACGAAACGCATATCCTACACGTAGCTAACGGCGAGCGTTATATACACACCCTTTACCGCTGGACGGACTCAGAGATGGTAGGCGCTTATAAGCGTTTCTTCGATACCAGCGAGATGGCGCTAGGAGCGCGACGGGCGCATTTAAAAGTCGTCGGCGAGCTCGCTCGCTTCTTCTTATATTTGCGCAGGGAGAACCTTGCCCTTCCGCTGTCTGCTCGCGCGGTTTTCTCGTGGTGAGGGGAAGAGGGATCTTTCACGCTTTCACCGTGATGTCCGCGCTCATGTTACGGAGCGTACGAAAGTTACTCGAGCTCAAGGGACGCCGCTAAACGAACAAACAGAAGATGAGCGCGAACTATCAAGTGTCACAGCTCGACACTTGAAGCACGCTAGTTTCCTTGGCTCCTTCGGCTGCCTTTACAACAGGAGCGCTGTTCAAACTGAGAGTATCCATTGGCGAGCCTCATTTCGTATAGCATTAGTTTCTTGCTATCGCATTCATAGCTTCGGCCTTGCGGCTAAACTGTGACTTTTTTATATTAGCGCTCTATTTCAAATATGAGCAGTAAGCAAGGCAACATGAAGAAAAAATGTTGCCACTTGTTGTCGGAGGTAAAAACATTGAATGTTGTAACAGTGTTTGATGTTGCACTAAAGCGGCTTCAAAATGCTCATCATGTGAGCAGCCTTGTCAACAGCATTCGGGACTTGTAATCTGAGCGGTGAAAAATATCAAACCGACGGAAAACGGGCAATGGTTAATGGAGCCACAAGTAGGAATGAGGTAAATTTAGCTCGATGTTAGCTATGTTTTACAGTCAGTGGTGTGGGGTGCAGTAGGGTGTGCTATAAGGAAAGCTGCACAGAACGAGGTCTGCGCGCAGAGCACTTACGCGAAACGGGGGATTTTAGAAAATGGCTCGACTGCGGCAGAGCTGCAAAGATGAAGCGTGAGAGTGCGTTTACTGTGCTGTTGTGTCCCAAACCACCACGAATCTTTGAAGAGCTAGCAATATTCACGAGAGGATATATATATATATATATATATATATATATATATATATACAAGGTATATTCATTCTAATGCTAACTTTCACTGTATTTCTCGAAACAAGACATCAAATCTTCTTCAGAAATGACCCATATATGAGATATGAGCAACTCCTTTTTTTTTTCAAACCGCACCGTTAGCTGACATTTTTTGTAGGCAGCCACTCCAATTTTTGGTCAATCGTCGTGCTTGCTGAAGCATCTAAATCTTTCGCCTTAGTAATCATCACTCTTCATTTTGAAGGCTGCTGTTAGCTAAAAAATTATTTCCCACGAGGAGGCGAAAAGCGTCAAGAATAAAGGCAAGTGGGGATACAGCCTTCCACATTTTTATATAGCAGCTAAAGTTACGTGATGCATCAAGTGCCATATTGCAAACGAAAAGCGTGTGCCTTCAGACGCTGAAAGGCCAAGCGAATTAGAATTTAGATAAAAATATATTGTCACAGTGCATGATATCTTGCGTTACACTTTCTCTGCAGAAGCAAAATGAGGGAGACTAAAAATAAGGATCATACACTGAAGCAAGTTCCGTAGTGAATTCACTGAAACAAGTTCCGTAGTGAATTCTGAGGGCAAAGAAAACAGACAGAGATTGTAACGGTGCAAACGCAGCCAATTTTTTTGAAATCCTTGCAGGAATGGCTAAGCAGACACAAGCAAGCTCTTTTAGGGGCGAAGTTCCTTAAGGCGGCACCCGTTCGTCCCTCGTAGTCGTAGTAGTGCGCAACCAGTCGTAACGCTAGTACCAGATCTTGACCTCCAAGGTGGTGCCGGTGGGAGATTTTTCCTGTGCGTTGTTGAACAATAAAGAATTCGCAGCGTGCGCGTTAACTAAAAGCCGAATTCTTCTGTCTCTCATTCCCCATTAGCAGCCATTGGCATGTTCCAGTAGGAAACGTTAGTAGAAGTAGAAGTGTAAGTGTTAGCTAAAAGCCGACTTCTTCTGTCTCCCATTCCCATTAGCAGCCATTGTTTACCTCCAAGGTAGCGCCTGGTGAGATTTCTCCTGTGCGTGATTAAACAATAAAAATTTTGTTCAAAACGCCGTTGCTTGATGAAATAAACCAACGAAAGACGCCAGATGTTTTCTAAAAGCAAAACGAAAGAACGCGAGATGTTTCTAAAGCAAAACGAAAAGACGCCAGCTGCTTAACGGAAGATGCCAGATGTTTTCTAAAGCAATGGTTTTCTAAACAATGAAAATTCACAGCTGCAAGTCGTCATAACTCATCGAACCTTTAGTATAAACGCGCCCGATCTCACGTCGGTGATGATGTACTGGGCAGAATTCACGGAAGATTCACGGTTTACCGATGAACCTCCGCAGCTTCGCCCACTCATCATCATTCACTCCGTGGATATGCTGTGATTTTTTAATAAAAGTTCACATTGTATCAGTACTTTTATCCGACCACTGAACACTCTGGATATTAATAGACGGAAGTGCCGATCAGACGGATGAAGAAGGTTCAATATTCAATAACAGGAACTTGGCATTGGGCCGTGGTTTTCAATTATATATAGAAGCGACAGTGAGAAGGCGTCTCAGCTCAGCTTGCCTGGCCATTCTTTTGGAGTTCTCTTTATACGAGGTCGCTGGAGCGTGAGCATGGTCGGTTGTCTATCGAGCCCGCGTGGTTCCAGAGCTGAAGAAGCAATAGAGGATCCTCGATACGTAACTGCTAAACAAGGTTATATCACCTTTATTCTGACATGGCTGCGGACTCCTTCTTGTCCTTCTCTACCAGCCGAAGGTTCTGAGAACAAGCTTAATGGTGGAAGAGGTTTGCACCGAGCACACTCAAACTTTTTTGTGTTGTTTTTTTCTGTTCTTAGCCTTCCCTGCCCCGCCACTCTGCGGCAATCGCGAGCTTCGTTATGGCTCCCAGCTGCACGCAGAAGCAGACCTTCGCAGTATGGTGACGTATTCTTTCCACCCCCATATCTCCCAGCGGAATGAAGTGGCGCAGTGACGTGCCATGGCCGCAGTGGAAGCATTTGTAACAATAGCCAGGACGCTAGTCCAAAAGATCTGGTTTTCTGCGTATGGCTGGCATATTACACACGTGCGCTGGGTTTTCCGAATTCCTAATACGGTTTATTATAGGCATTTTTGTAGCCCTTTCGGGGATTTTAGAACTGTGGCTCAAAATGTTTCTTTTCTGTCTTTCTTCTATTTCGCACTATCTTTTAATGCTGTCATTTTCATCTAAGCTTGTTAACTATATAGTTAAGAAAGTTTAGAAAGTTAAGAATGTTAACAGTGGCATATAGATACCGGGCAAACAATTCCGCGTTGGTGTAGGCTTTTCATTACGCAACAAGCAGTATGGCTTACTCGCATTAACACGGCTTAAAGTTTAATTAAGTGTCCCACTACGAGGACGACACAAGGCTGGAGAGCACAAAATTGTTGTATGCTATTAGGGCTACGCCTATCACATTTCGCTCCAAATGCTTCGGAAAACGTATAAATGCGCACCTAACCAGATCTTCACTTCGTTTTTTCTTACGTGCAAGTAAGATGTAAGATGACGCAGACTTGTGTCCGAACCCTGAAATGAGCATCCCTGATTTTGTGAAGAGGCTGTTTTGGTTAAAAGAGGGTTCCTTCAGCGAGAGGGCGAAAGTGTCCCCTCAGCTACATTCGCGTTTCACCCTGTAATATATTCTACCACGCTACAGCACATTCTGGTACCGAGTGCTTTCACGCCGTTGCGTGAGCATCGACAACATGCACGGCCACTTTAAGCAAACAATGCTTTACGCAGATGTGCTTACGCTAGTGATACCTATGCAAGTGCGACACTACGCATACACTAGTGATGAGTATACACGGAGATAATTAGAATTCTATGGTGATTTAAGTGCGCAGGCAGTCATTGCTTTTTACGAGAGGTGACACGGACTACCTGAAAACTAAAAGCCCTACTCACTATGGTGACCTTTTAAGTATGCAATGCTGAGCGTGCACAGAAGTTAATGCCTTATTTTGTGATTGCTGGGTCTAAAATATAGGCTAGCTTCATCGGCCACTTGGTACAGTGACCTGAAGTTACCGCAAGAAGTAGCCCGGCAGTTACATGTGTCAGTGTTATGTGAGTCAATACTGGTCAAATGCTCAGCTGTGATTTGTTGCGCTGGTTACCAAACATGGTGATATGCGTTCGTGTGAACACGTGTGACCTACATACGGCTGTTTATTATGCAATGAATAGCCGTACATAGCTACCGCAGGAACGTCTCAAATATATACCGCTATTGGATCATGAAAACTGCACCTAGTGGTGCCCACGTCAATGCACCTGCAAGCTTTTACATTATCATATGCAACGAGTAAAGCTTAACTTCAATCCAGATGCACAAAGTTTTACGTGTAAGTCGAGCGCCGACATTGCCATAACGAGATATACATTAGAATTACATTCTCGCCCACAGAGCGGGCATTCTCACGGAAATGGAATACTTAAATGATAGTTCCTTTTTTTCATGTATGAAATGGGCTGTAGCGGATTTCGCTTCAGCCGTCTCGTTAGCCTTCACCCGTGCACTATCGGCAGTATTATAAATGATAGAATAAAGGCGCATTGCATGCAATGATATCCGAAACAGGAGCACAACCTTTACTTAAATTTGGATACTGCACGCGACAGCACCGAAGATTACCAGCAGGCAAAGCGAAATGTACTGCTCGCCACTCACTATCTTCCTCTTCGTCCTACAGCAGCTATTGATAAAGATAAGCCTGTGAGCTCTGTAAATGCTCTCAACAACAGAAAAATTGTTGGCTCTGGAGCTATCGCTTTGCCATATATTCAACTGATATCTCCTTCGAGCAGTGATACAGAGTACAGTGAAGCACGTAGGGCTTGCTTGAAGATAAAGAAGCAGTTGTGAGCATAAACTGTTTTTAACAGGCAGTTAGTCAAAAGCTACCCCCGCTTTTCAGGCGGCGACGTTCCATATGGGGATTAGAACATGGGTGCAGCTATTTAGGAAAATCACTGAGGAAGCATCAGGAATAGCGACGTGGTTGGCCCTCTCGTTTTCCCTTTATAGCTGAGCCTCGCTATAACGAACACCGATATGGAGAACTAAATACGAACGTTCGTTCTTCAACTTCATTTGGGGGACATTTATTATTTTTTTTTGATAACGAAATCGAAAATGTGAGCGCCGAAGTGATATCCGTTACAACGAGGACACACTTTGTATACTTATCTCCGCCCGTCTTTTTCCCGTGCTACTTCATTAGGCATATCCTGTTCAGACAGCGGCACTCTGTTTTCTGTATTCTCCACAAAGCTATGATCATGCGCGCAAAAACACACACACAATAAGATTATAGCACTCAAGCAGAGAACAGATAAGGAGAAACACCACCCAATTTCCGCGTTGCTACGGCTGCCTGTCCTACACGCTCATAGTACGCAGGAAGATAGTAACCCAAGGACAAGGCACGCTGTCATAATAGAAACGGATATTGAGTCTCTCGTCGACAACACTATGAAGGCGGCGCATAATTTATAGTCGCATAAAGGGCGGTGATTGCCGGGATGCTTGATGGTTGATGGCTGTGATTGGGTGAGAGCGAAGTGTCGAGGACGTCCGTTCTTGACAAATGAAGCGTGTCGTGGAGAACCACCTGTGGCACAATGACGGGTACATCTCCGTTGCTTCACTTGATCCCTGTTAGCTAATTACAATACGGTTATTTGTGACAAAATGTTTTTGCACCAGAATTTTCTCCATTATCAGAACTAGATTTAAAAACACCCATGACAATGCGCTGTACAACGCTGCTAGGGCCAGAACTGGAAGAAGTGCATTGTCACGTCGTTGTGACAGTGAAGAACACGGTCTCATGCAAGAAAAGATCCAACACCTTATTGGGCGAACGTGTGCCCAGAAAAAGAAGTGACAGACTGAGTGCACGATAGTGTCGAGCACAATCGTTCGTCGTCAGTAATACGGTCGTTGGTGAGCCGCATCGGCTTCTACACATGTACGAGCGTAGGATCGAAGACTGCAGTATTATCATTCGTGTTCGAGTTTGTTCCGGAATGAATTGACTACTCGTGTCGCTCGCGCAATCCAGTCAGAGCCTAAAACAACCGGAAAACTTCCCAGTCATTGCGGCGTGGCCTGCGCCGAGTTGTGGTTAGGCGTGTAATAGGCCGGTCACATGAAAATACAGAAAGAAGTGCGTGCGAAAATATTGGCGTTAATTTCGGGTAAACAAATAAAAACTAGCCGAAGTGTTGCTTAGGAACGTTCCAGGAGCTGCTGGAAATTTAAGAACAGTTGCATTTATCATTCCTTTACGCTTACGGTGAAGTTGAGACCCTGCCGAGTCGCGAATAAAAGTATCTTGAGATATCCGAATTTTTCTACACCTATTTTTTTCTATTCTGAACATTTTGCCAGCAAATGTGTAGCGGAATCAATGCAGGAAGCTGCCCAGTGATCAAAGTGCGCTATGTACACTGGCGTGGACATGTCACTTCGGAGAGCTGCTAAGCGCTACCAGCTTGGGTTATAATATTATCACTCTTGGATTTTAATTCTTGCAGCTGAGCCTGATGTCTTTGTATATTGGACCATAGTTCAATTTCTTTCGTAGGGTAGCAAACTGGATTGCTGTTTGGGTACACCACCTTGCCTTTCTCTCTGTTCCAAACGACTCTGACAAAATGTGTTCATGATATTTTGGTTATCAGTTGCTTGGTTTGTTTTTTCGTCATTTTTTTTTCTTTTCGAATGCTTACTTTTTCTTATCCTTCGCAACCTTGGTTTCTATAGTAGAAGTGGGTTCCTCGCAATACTCCTTCCTTCAGTAAACGTCACTAGTCTTTAATTACTTCCCAAGTGATTGATGTTTTACTGCGACACCTACGTTACATTGTCTTTTATCTATGTAAGCCACAGCTAACTATTTCTTGTTTTAAGCTGAAAAAAGAACCAACTTCAAAGTGATCTCCTGAATGTGGTGTTTGCGCATGCAAAACTCTCGACATCAACTCTTCGTGAAGCGCTGGTCCCCATTCCTTCCTGACATGAACACTTGCTGGCAGGGCGGCGACTTTTGTAAGTTCGAATAGTTTGTGCATGACGTCACGCTGATTTGATGCCATCCGGGCACAAGACAGTGAATCGACAGCTCAGCAATTCCTAGTGACCGTGTCCGCTGGGATAGAGAGCCAGAACAAAGAAATGTCATCAGCGGTGGCTTTTGTTGAACCCTCTCTCTCCCCCTCCTCCACCGCACCCCCTTGGCTTTTCTTTTTGTCAGAGTACCGACTGGCTGATCAAGAGACTGTGACAGATAGAGTAACTGAAGGGATGACATCACGTCTGACCGTGTTGGCCGTAAAAAGGTGCCGAGAAAAGAAAGAGAGAGAGAGGGATAGAAGACTGAGACACGTAAGACCGCAATGTCAGTTTCTACCGCTTTTCCGCCGTGTTGCTGCTTTCCTACCGTAGGCATTGGTAGAACTTAGCTGGAAGAGGCTAATCAAATATATTACGGGCTCTTTCAGGTGCGGTCGAATATGAGGAGCGTAGAAGCTGTCAGTGCCGTCAAAAAAGTCACAGTTTCGCCGCAAGGGCGAAGCAATGAATGCGATAGCAAGGAACTAATGCTATACGAAGTGAGGCTCGCCAATGGATACTCTCAGTTTGAACAGCGCTTCTGTTGCAAAGGCGGCCGAAGCAGCGAAGGAAACTAGCGTGCTTCAAGTGTCGAGCTGTGACACTTGATAGTTCGCGCTCATCTTCTGTTTGTTCGTTTAGCGGCGTCCCTGAGCTCGAGTGACATTCGTACGCGCCGTAACATGAGCGCGGACATCACGGTGAAAGCGTGAAACATTCCTCTACCCCGCGCCACGAGAAAACCGCGCGAGCAGACAGCGGAAGGGCAAGCTTCTCCCATGCGCAAATATAAGAAGAAGCGAGCGAGCTCGCCGACGACTTTTAAATGCGCCCGTCGGGCTCCTAGCGCCACCTCGCTGGTAATGAAGAAACGCTTATTATCGCCTTCTGTCTCTGAGTCCGTCCAGCGCTAAATGGTGTGTATATAAGGCTCGCCGTTAGCTACGTGGAGGATCTGCGTTTCGTGGCGTAGTGGATAGCGCCGCTCGCTGCGGAGCAAGAAGTCCCTGGTTCGATTCCGCGCTTCGGAAGCATTTTTCTTTGGGGCCTTTATATATATATACATACTTATACATATACGGTGCATGACGGCGGCGACGGCGACGGCGACGGCAAAATCCAGCCGAGACTGTCCATATAATTGCTATCGCAATAAAAGGAAATGAAATGGGCGAGAGCGGTAGGAGGGGGTGAAGGGACACAGGACACGATTATGAAGAGCATTGTGAAGCTGTTGCCTTCTTCCATTGTTGGGAAATACTTTTTATGTTTTAGTGGGTAAACGGGGATTACATTCAGCAGTCAGCAATCGTGCAAAGCGGTCTAATGAAAGTACTGCAAAGTTAAGGCTTCTGCTACTTGGCACAAGTGACAGACGGATAGGCGGGCCGTATCCGGGTTCATGGTGAGTGTATGCATTAGTCAAACTCCGTAAGAGTTTCTATACAGCGCCGATTTGACGGTTTCTTGGAAGAACGAACTGAGGAATTATTTCTATATTTGTTTGTTTCTCTACGAACCTCTGCCGGAAAAGAAGAGCAACTGCAGCAGGGACGTAATCGATGAGGCCAGAAACATCCCATCGACCGTTCTGTGTCTCCTAACGGCACCCGCAGGTGGGGCACGGAATCCATACATGAACGATATGTATGTGAGGGCAACCACGTGTTCTCGTGCGCAGTCCACTGTACGAAAAGGGGTTCCTTCATTTAGCACGCCCTAACGCAATCACGGACTGCGTCAGAAGACTATGGAGCTCGTTGTCGCACAGATCAGCGAAGTCCCATTTTGTGCAGAAATGTCGACGCCTCTCTCGAGCTGGCGTTCCCGGTCCGGCCTTCATTTGTCTTGGGACATTGATCTCGCCGATAGTGGAAGCCGGCTACGGCGCCTCTGGATGTGCGGGAAGGCCCACCACCTCAATATCGCCCCCTCGGTTATATGGACCTGCTGTACATGTCCTTATTGCGACTGCGGGAAACGGGAGTCCATCAGGGAAGTCGTCTACTCGGCGCGTCAGGGCAATGCAGTCGCTACCTACGTGGAGGTTTTGTCGGGTGTGTCCGAGAGCATTTCTTGCATATTAGGAATACGGAAGAGTCGATATATACACAGGTTCGCGCCGCAGTATTTTTTACCATAATCTGCAATCCTTCTTTTTTGATATTGAATGTATCACTTAGACTCATAGAAAATTAAGAAGGTCAATTAGGACAAATTTTACAAATGTATGTCAGTTTTGCACAATGAGTGCTTCGCGACAAACACTTGGATTCGACACAGGAACGGAATTCGTCGACGAGAATGAATCACCAAATAAAATAAATGGTCGCAAAACGCACTGCCCAAGGGTATATAATAAGCGCACGAGCAATGCTGTGACGCCCTTTTAATCAAGATCTGCTAAAAAGACAGTCTGGCGATTAACGTTGAACAGCTTCTTTGTCAACTAAAAATAATTACCAGTACAATGGTAGACTAATAGTAGGCTGGTCAATACGACAAATCGAGTGTCTGTCTACACATAGGAAAACTCTTTAGTGAAGGCAGTTTAACTGTTTCCGAGAGGGAGACAATCGACAGTGTATTATACGAGTATAAAGGCAAAGCATTCGCAGATTCACATTTTACAAATTCTGATGACTGCAATACACACCATCAGCCCTAGAAGCGGGGTTTCTGTATTGATAAACCATACACAAGTAAAGTCCTAAATCTAAATGCAGACACGGCACCGGGAATCAAACCCACAACCTCGCGCTCTACGTCTTTAAGAGAGGCGAAAGCTCAACGTATTTCTTATATGTAATTTTGCCACTATAGAGATGCTCTTCACAATATAGAATGGCTCTCCCTGACCCTGCGTTAGAGAGTGTAACAACAGCAAACGAAGTGCCGTATAGTTAACCTCGGTGTCTTTTCGTTGCATTTCCTCTTAGGCGGGCGGAAGGCGCAGCTTCCAAATTTCCGTTCACGTTACTATACGACAAGGGAAAGCTCTCTTCTACACTGCTCTGCGAGAACGAAGGGTCGGACTGTACGAAGTATCACTGAACCTAAAACCTGGACCTTTGTCGTTTTCCTTCTGCTCAGGCAATTCTTGTATTGCTCAATGGCGTACCATGCTAAACAATTCGGCGATGTACCTTCAGAAGTTACAGAAGTTATCTTCGGAAGTTACACCTATAGTACAAAGCAAGATGACTCCCAGGAGGTGGGTACTAGGGCGAGTTCTTACAAGTGGTTCTTCAAGTTACCGTGTTACCGGTTCTTCAAGTTAACGGGCAAATAAAAAGCAATTGGGAGATGATCTTGTAGCAACAAAAGAAACTTTGCGCATACGCATGACTCTCAAAGGGGCCGTTTAAAGTTGTAGGCTTTACGAGGGCTCACCACCCCCATTTTCAACACACTTTCAAACGCACGAACACTCTAAGCAGGGCAAGATCAAGGCGTACGAACACTCACAAAAGTGCTCGGGACACAAGGTGGAGTTGAGCAAGCACCGCCCTTGGTGTGTCGATTGTTTCCTAAAGAGTGAAGGCAGCTTCGATCGTTGATCCCTCGTCGTCGCCACTTTCACGCTTCAGGAAATAGCCAGAGCCATCCGGATCTTCCCATTGGGCAACATTTGATGTCGCTACTGATTGCGTCACTTTCTCGGCGTTTCAAGGGTCTTTGGTCCCGGCTCAGTCCATGTATAATGCGAAAACAGCAGACACAAACACGCACAATAATGGTCGTGCGTTGTGTAAAGGGCAAGGCGAAATGGGATCAGCGACCTGTCGCAGCTGGAACTGTCATCCGTATTTGCGTCATTAACACTTTCGTGACCGCAGAAAAATTTGTTGTTTTTGGCTAGTCCAGGAAATATGTTTTTCCTGCCACAGAATATAATTGATGCTAACGTGTAGGGTATCAAATGAAAGAGAAAGAATTGGCCTTTCCAACAGTATTGATTCCAAACAACGGATTTATTTCGAATTCAATAAAACAATTATCAAACAAAGAAAAATGCATCAAAAAGAAAGAAAGATTCATAAAAACATCAATGCTACTCTGCAATTGTTAAACATAAAAAAAATCGAAATATACGTTTTGAACGCAATGCCCTCGTACAATAATAGTGGAAATATAAGCTCTGTAAGTGCAAAGATTATTTACATAAATACAAGAATATAGGCACTAGTGCCCATCATGCCACTGCGCGATGCAGGTTCTCGATGCGGTGAAGCAAAGGCTGGCTGCGCATGTCCCAGGGAAAAAAAAAATTTTTAGGGGCGAAGCTCCTTAAGGCGGCACCCGTTCGTCCCTCGTAGTCGTAGCAGTGCGTAACCAGTCGTAACGCCAGTACCAGATCTTGACCTCCAAGGTGGTGCCGGTGGGAGATTTTTCCTGTGCGTTGTTGAAAAATAAAAAATTCGCAGCGTGCGCGTTAACTAAAAGCCGAATTCTTCTGTCTCTCATTCCCCATTAGCAGCCATTGGCATGTTCCAGTAGGAAACGTTAGTAGAAGTAGAAGTGTAAGTGTTAGCTAAAAGCCGACCTCTTCTGTCTCTAATTCCGGTTAGCAGCCATTGTTTACCTCCAAGGTAGTGCCTGGTGAGATTTCCAATGTGCGTGATTAAAAAATAAAAATTTTGTTCAAAACGCCGTTGATTGATGAAATAAACCAACGAAAGACGCCAGATGTTTTCTAAAAGCAAAACGAAAGAACGCCAGATGTTTCTAAAGCAAAACGAAAAGACGCCAGCTGCTTAACGGAAGACGCCAGATGTTTTCTAAAGCAATGGTTTTCTAAACAATGAAAATTCACAGCGTACATGTAAAGTTAAAGTGAGCTGCAAGTCGTCATAACTCATCGAACCTTTAGTATAAACGCGCCCTATCTCACGTCGGTGATGATGTACTGGGCAGAATTCACGAAAGATTCACGGTTTACCGATGAACCTCCGCAGCTTCGCCCACTCATCATCATTCACTCCGTGGATATGCTGTGATTTTTTCTGTTCAACTTTCCTAGAATAGTTTGCAGTTCTGGTATTTTAGGGGCGAAGCTCCTTAAGGCGGCACCCGTTTGTCCCTCGTAGTCGTAGTCGTAGTAGTCGTAGTGCGTAACAAGTCTTACGCTTTGACCTCCAAGGTGGTGCCGGTGGGAGATTTTTCCTGTGCGTTTTTGAACAATAAAAAATTCGCAGCGTGCGCGTTAACTAAAAGCCGAATTCTGTCTCTCATTCCCCATTAGCAGCCATTGGCATGTTCCAGTAGGAAACGTTAGTAGAAGTAGAAGTGTAAGTGTTAGCTAAAAGCCGACTTCTTCTGTCTCTCATTCCCATTAGCAGCCATTGTTTACCTCCAAGGTAGTGCCTGGTGAGATTTCTCCTGTGCGTGATTAAACAATAAAAATTTTGTTCAAAACGCCGTTGATTAATGAAATAAACCAACGAAAGACGCCAGATGTTTGTAAAAGCAAAACGAAAGAACGCCAGATGTTTCTAAAGCAAAACGAAAAGACGCCAGCTGCTTAACGAAAGACGCCAGATGTTTTCTAAAGCAATGGTTTTCTAAACAATGAAAATTCACAGCGTACATGTAAAATTAAAGTGAGCTGCAAGTCGTCATAACTCATCGAACCTTTAGTATAAACGCGCCCGATCTCACGTCGGTGATGGTGTACTGGGCAGAATTCACGGAAGATTCACGGTTTACCGATGAACCTCCGCAGCTTCGCCCACTCATCATCATTCACTCCGTGGATATGCTGTGGTTTTTTTTCAATTTTCCTGTGTATTTGTTGAAATGAACAGTGTAGCCTGTTCCAAATCTGCAAAAATCCATAACTATACGCTCATTTGACCTCTTTCTTGCTCATATACTGCCGAATACCATACCGACCTTCACATTTCACCATTTTCTCATCCACTGAAAGGTTCTGACGGGGTTAAAAGATAGCATAGAAAAATCGTTCATGTGTTGCTATAGAGAAGACACGGGGTGAAGATTCTCGTGGGATGCGATGGTCGTCTTCAGATCAGAGACACTCACGAAGCCTTGAACCTTTTCTGTGGCATCACTGACGGTGGACGAAGGCCTGGAAATATGTGTCGTCGACACCAACACCAATGCAAGCGCGGGACTTCAACGATTACCATGTACACATGGAGTGAGACGAACTTGCTCATCTTCTCTTCAGTAACCTCCCTCCATGATCCGTCCCTCTCATTGTATGTTGGCTTTTCGAAAGTATGTATCCACTCATACTTATCTGTGTGGTTGCATATCTCTGACGACTTCTGCGGTAAAAAACAACACGAAGACGCCGCCGCGCAGCACACCGGAGCGTTGGTCAAAGTGCGCTTCCGCGCCGTCTTCGCGAAAAGAACTGCGCTCTTTCTGTAGCCGGCGCCAAATGCTCCCGCCCCAATGAAGTTAAGACCTTGCAGATAAGGGGGGGGGGCTGTTATTTTACAGCGAAATTTGTTATGAGATCATTTCACCGGCCGGTTTGGCGCCGTAGTTGTCCGCCGCGCCGGCGCCGGTGTCCGTAACCAGTATCGCTCGAAATAAGAAAAAAACGAAATAATAAAAAAATTCCAGGATGGAACGAGGTTCGAACATGGGCTCTCTGCGTGGGAGCCCAGTATTCAACCTCTGAGCCATGCCGGTGCTTGAAACTGCTTTGCAAAAAGGTCCTATACAGGCTTCATGTCGGGAAGGAACCACATTAGCATATGCAATATAGCGTGGTAGAAGAGTAAAATAAGCGCCAAGCGTCGCACAACGCGAATTCTGTAACACGGCGTCACACAATGCGAATTACGGAACCAGTAGGTTGTTGAATGCTTCGAACCCATTACAAAGGGCTCTGCCATAATTCTTCATCGTCATCAGGCACAGCATCAACGAAGTGCGCATAATGCCTTACATGCGTTTACCAGGTACCAACGCTCTCCGTAGAATGACGAAAAATGGCACAGTGCCTGCTGGCCTACATTTCAAAAATTACAATGATTTATAGTGTAGTGGGTTCCTCGCAAGTGCACTTGTATTGGTTGCCAAGGAAGCCCATAAGTGCATGATCCACTTCCTCGGTGTCTCAGTGAAATTACAATAATTTATAGCGTAGTGGGTTCCTCGCAAGTGCACTTGTATTAATTGCCAAGGAAGCCCATAAGCGCATAATCCATTTCCTCGGGTCTCAGTAAAGTTCTTCGCCCACCCCCTCCGTCTCTCTTCCACGTCAACGTATGTTATACAGCATGACGGGAGAGGGAAATAGCGACCGGGCGTCACCCAATGCAAATTACATAACTGGTGGGCAGTTTAAAGATTACAACCCATTACAACGGGCTGATCCAACATTCTTCATCGTCATCAGTCGTCGCGTCAACAATGCACATAATGCCTTACAGACGTGTAGCTGGTGCCTCGCTGTCCGCAGAATGACGAATAATGGCTTAGTAGGTGCTTCCCATGTTCTCAAAAATTGTGATTTATGGCGTAGTGGGTACCTTTCTAGTGTATTTGTATTGTAGCCCCAAGAGTGCTTAACGGGCTCTAGAAACGCCGCTCTTCCAGCTTTCGCTGTGACTGTGCTGCGGTTTCAGCGCAGGCCTGGCGTTTTTTAGAACATACCGGATACGTTAACATCGACGCGCGGCAGTGATAAAACGACCCGAGGAGAAGACGAAACTTACCGGCGGATAGCTGCTGATATTCCGGGGAGGTTTGACGCACTTTCGCCGTCCGTACTGAAGCCTGGCGAATGGAAGTCGTCTTCTGTGTCTGTGGTGCTACCATCATCCAGAGATTCCCACTCATATTATTCGGAATCCGTCGAAATTCGCCGTTTCTGTGGAGCACTCGCGAGCGGCGTCGACGCGAAGTCCGAAATAACGAGCGCTCACCTACCCGACTGCGAACGAGCTTTAAAAATCTTCCCGTGGTGGAAAAAACAAACTCGCAAACAAAAGTGATAAAAAACATGTTATGCTTTTGATTGCGTTAGCTGTCCAGAACCGCTCAGAGAGGGCCAAAACTTGATCTTGAAGTCATCGATAGCATACTATCGATGGGAATAGGCGCGGTCACGAAAGTGTTAGGTAAGCTGTTGGCCGGCAATCAACCATAATAAGCCTGTGTTGCAATGCCTAGCTCCACAACGCAACCGCATGCACATCTTGTGCTGTGTGATCCAGTGTAATGATGAGCCGACGAAACAGAAAAAAAAACATGTACAGTATAAATCAGATTCACGTGCTTGATTTCGGCAGGGACGAGGTAGTAGTTTCAAATCGGTAATTCACGAAGCTTGCGAAGGGTATGTGAACTTCACGCGGAGCTTGCAGCGAAATAGTAATCTTTAGCTGTGTTTTAGGGGCGAAGCATCTTAAGGCTGGTTCACACCGGCGACTAGCAACGGTCGCGCGACTAAGTTAGTCGCAAAGCGACTGGTCGCAAACGGTCGCAAATGGCCGTTTTGGTCGCAAAGCGACTGCTTTGGCTTAGTCGCTCGCTGCTCGATTTTTCAGTCGCGCGACTGCAGTTGCAAACCTCTGAACCAATCAGATACGCAGGAACAGGACGTCAGCCTATTTTACGGGGCAACGGCAATGCAAGCTGTATACGGGCAGACGTGAATTCTATATGGCGACTGTTATAAGTCGCACGCAGGTGTGAACATCGGTCGCTTTGAGTAGCTTTTTGACTTGCAGTCGCAAACGGTCGCGCGACCATTGCTAGTCGCCGGTGTGAATGAGCCTTTAGGGTCTCCGCGTGTCGGCGTGCATCGTCGTCTGCTATTGTGACGGACCGTTTGCTTGAGCGCAAGAGAGGGCGCCACCGCCTCAGCGCTCACCATGTGGCGAGAGAGAGCGAACGGCGCGCGTTGACTATGGAAACGCTCTTTCTGCGATGAACGCTGGACTACCAGCTCGTAAGGAACGAGAACGCGCCCTCGCCCGTGAGAGGCAACGCCGACGGAGACAGCATTTGCTAGCGAGTTTCTTCATTGAAAAAACCGATTGCTCGCGCTGCACAACCGCCCACCGGTCACCCTGTATATATAGCCACTGGATCTTGACCTGCAATGTAATAGTAGTAAACTATTTTATTTTGACCTGTAATATAGTGCCGGTGGGAAATTTCTCTTGTGCGTAGTTGAACAATAACGATTCGCAGCGTGCATGTTAACTAAAAGCTGGCTGCGGGCCTTCGTGTCTAATCTTTCTTCTCTCATTGCCCATTAGCAGTGATTTTGTTGCGGGAAACACCGGCTCAGACTGCATGCTTCCCCCCTTTACAGGTTTCACTTTAGTGGAGCTGAAACACCTTTCCCTACATGCTTCTCCCCTCCCGAATTTTTTTCCAATAACGCCTGCAGCAGTTCCAGAAGTTAATAGTACTTTCTCTGGGAAGCACCATGAGCAACAACAATGACAACGTAAAGGTGACGATAGCAACCAACAAGGACAGCAACAAGGCAAACTACGATGACGGCGAAGACAGAACAATGATTAGCGAAAAGAATAGACCACATCATACGTATGCGCAAAAATGCGCGTAATACGGCCAGGACAACGTGAGCAAAATGTCAGCACATGCGCGATGCCTGGCAGGCTTTTGGGACTAACGGGAAGCTCTAAGTTGGGTAAGCGCCCTGGGAATGGGAGTTCTAGGGATTTAATAATGAGTGGCTGAATTCATCTGAAGTTTTCGAATCTCAGCACAGCATTTAACCAATGGAAGGACCAAGCCCCGCGAACACCAGTGAGACACAGAGGCACTTTCGATGGTTGCGTTACAAGCGAAGGTGAAGAAACTAAGTGAGGATATTTGAAACTCTTTTGCCATGACTGCAGTCGTTCACTGTAGAGGTACTGCGTGGAGCCATAGCTTAACGCATAAAACTACAGGCATATAAGCAGACGCTTCCCCGCAGTATTGTCTTCTTAATAAACCAAAGCTCCACGGCTCAGAGACTGCAGAAGGATTGGAAAGTTTCATTATATATACTCACAAGAATTAATATAAGGAAATTGTTTTTCGTATGTGTGAGTGCAAAATTCAGCGTGTCGTTGAATAACGTAATGTATTGTAAGCTGAAAACATACCTTCGAATATGGAGAGCATTGTCGAGACCAACTTCAAGGGCTGTTTTCGTTGCCTGCAAGAGCAATGAGAGGTAGAAATAAGCGTTTATTTGCGAGTGTTCCGAGCGATCAGAAAAAAAATAATTTATATCCAATCAGTTCTGCTGCATCTAATATATTTGGCATTGCCAGAAGCACGAGAACTAGCTTCTCCAGTCTATTTGCAAAACTATTCACCATAAAGCTAGGGCGGTTCATTTATCATTGCGGAAGAAAGGAACAGCTGTCGTCCTTACTACATATTCGGTAATTTTTCTCGCCCATAGCTGATTGAACGTAGCGAGGTACGACATGCACTCTCAACAAGGCTTTTTCATTTGCCTTTACACCACTCACTTCATGAAGTCTCCCTGACAGCTCGACGAAGCCTGACGCTATCACTTTGCACTGTTTTCATTAGCTTCATGACGAGTTTCAATATAATTATGCTTGTGCAAGCTGGAGAGTGCAAGCGGCGAACAAAAATTACTCTTCTGGAGAGCAGTCAGTGCTATAGAGGGCTGTTTAAGTGACGTTGATAAATAGAAAGACAACGAATTGACGCCATGGCGAGTACTGGAGATCCGTACACACTGCTGTTGATATATCGGCCGTAGAAAAGGAAAAACAAAAACAAAATAACAGATGCAGATAAGTAATGAATTACGCAGCATAAGTAGTCAAAACGTTGAATAAAAATTCTACGTATTTTTTATGTTGCTTAATAGTTGTTCTAGAAATCTTGCTCTCGCTTCACTCTCTTAACTTGCGATACGTAAATGTGGTGTAGATTTTGAAGTTGTGTTTCTAGGTATATTTCACAATATTTTACGTGACATAAAATGGTGGTGAGACTGTATTATAACACGTTTTCTCCCTTCGTCCCTCGCCCAAGCATTGGTTCAACATAACTGAAATATTCCTAGCACAAAGGCAGATACATTGCAAAAAAGTTCCGCAAATACCACGTATAGTTCATGTCATGCTAAATATGACAAATAGGGCAGCACAACATGCGCCATTGCAGAACTTTATTCAAATCAAATCAAATCAAAAACGTTATTCATCTCAGCAACGAGAAAGGGGGTTGCGGGAAAAAGCTGCCTTACTGCAGCTTGACTAAGCCCGGCCCCCAGTGTTACAGCTCGACAGTGTGCAGCGCTGACTATAGGTAGATGACGTGCTAAAACAAATCACAGAACTTTGCATAAATATAGAAATAAGGGAAAGTGTAATACAATAACGTACATGCAGTAAGTTGAGCTTTTTTTTTTCATAAATGTAACACAACGCAACGCCACGGCATGAGAAAAATATACACAAAATTAATTTACAAATATATGTGGCAATGAACGATCGTAACCAAATAAGAGAAAGAAACGCAATGACCACACCAAACTCAAACCCTAAGTAAACAGGTAATAAACGCTTACGTACATTTACATATGCACGCAATACTAATGCTCTGCTGGAATTACACAGCGGGATCTAGCGAAAGAAATGAGTGAAGAAGGAGCGACGAGACATATTATCCGGGTTTAATCCGTGTGTAGTTAAGGTGTTCAAAAGTTTAGCAATACGATAGGATAAGGATTGCTGCCCACAAAACCGTGCTAACCAGAGATCTGCATGCCTTGTGGTAAATAAAATTTCACAAAGATACAGATTATACAAATTCACATAACTAAGATTTCCCTTTCGCAAGGCAGTTCTGTACATGCAAACCAGACGGAATGCGTAAATGAACTCAACTGCATTAGTTTGTATTCGTAAAAATATTTAGACGTGTGTTCTTTGGAAGCAAGATTTCCTACAGCACAAATGGCTCGTTTTTGACATAATTTTAACTTAGTAATATTTTGCTTTGGTGTTGTAGCCCAGACTAGATGGCAGTATTTTATTCTAGAATGAAAGAGAGAGTTATACACTGTGCGTTTCTTAATGGTGGGCAAGACTTGTCGGTGTGCACGTAATAGTCCCGTCATTCTGTTTAGCTTTTTGCAAAGGCAGTCGACATGTTTGATCCAAAGTCAATTTTCTCAAAATATAATTTGAAGTTTCTACCTAACTTGAAATTTTAATTCCTTCATTGCTAAAATACAACTTGCTTTTCATATTTAGGGCCTTATGCTTCGGGCAAAACATGATCGCATATGTTTTTAGCATTAATTCGTAGATGCTTTCTATCACACCAATTTTTGATGTTCTGGAGTACAGTGATCGCACCATTTCTGAGAGTGTCCGAATTAGTGCCCCTAAAAAATGTGTAGTGTCATCTGCATATGTAATTCATTTGATATTTTCGGCGCTCAAAAAAAAAAGATCAATCATGTAAACAATGAAAGCAAGTGGCCCTAGAATGCTCCCTTGTGGTACGTCATGTGGAATAGGTTTTATTTTTTTAATTTGAATGGTTATGGCTAACGTACTTAGTCCGATGCTGGAATAAGAAGACAAGAACTTGATTGCGTGATCGCGCATTCCGTGTTCAAGCTTAGCTAAAAGTGTGATATGATGAACAGTATGGAATGCTTTTTTGCGAGATCTAAAAATATTCCTAAGACCTGCTCTTTTGCATCAAGCGCAGTACTTATAAACTCCTTTTGCTTCAATAAAGCCAAGTCACTCGATTTGTTTTCGAGAAAACCATATTGTGGTGTCGAGACGAGCGAGTATGTGTCTAAGAAACTGCAGAACTGCTTGCGCATGATTTTTTCCAAGCCCTTTGAAAAGACCGGTAAAATGGAAAACGGCCTAAAATTGTTAGGGTCGTTTTTGTTTCCACATTTGTGGATTGCGACCACCTTTGCAATTTGCATTTCTCTTGGAAAACAGCTCTGTTATAAGCATAAGTTATAAAGTTCAGCTAAATCGGCGCCAAAATACCTACAACAAATTTAATTGGCCTAACTTGCTCATCCTTAGCATCACGTGACTTAGAATTCTTTAGGCTCTGGAACACATTTTTAACTTTTAAGAACATTAAAGGGTATGTTACAGAATCTTCTGTATTATTGGCCGCGAGATCGAGCAGAGTCGGCACCTAGCGGAGAGCGGACGAAACCCCGTCGTGTGGATGAATCCTGGCTTCGTCTTCTAGCCACACCGTGTTCGCATGCGTGCGTACGTCATGCACGACCTCAGATTGCAGCTTATTCCGTTGTGCTAGCAGAGTATCAAATGCTTGTACGTATGCATACACGATAAACATAAGCGTTTCGCCTTACGAGACTTCTGTGCACTCTAATATGTGAGTGCATGCACGTGTCAGTATGGCGCTAGGTCTAATCATCGTATCGTCCATTCGCCAAAATCATATCAATGTGGGCACCACTTTGTCGTTCAAGCAGATCACATAGTGCATTTGGCGTCGTCCTAAAAAAAAGTACTAAATGTCGGGGTCTAAATGCAGAATTTTAACGACACCATCTCGTGAAGAGTTGGTGATTTTGAAATCCTTGTGATACCACCAAGCATCAGCTAGCGTCTGCAGAGGCCGGTTAGCGGTAAGAAAGACCTGAAGCCACGCACTTCTAGAGCAGTACGCGTATTCATGCAAACAGAACAGCAGAGTGCACAAAGTTCCACTTCATCTAATTACGCAGAAATGTAGGCTCTCTTTTTTTTTGTAGCCGCTAGAGCAAGAATAAATACTTATTTGGCTCAGTCGCACAACACCATTTATATTGTGGTATAGGCAAAGCACAATTTAAATGAGCACTGACACAAAATTTCGAAGGCGAGATAATGAGTGAACTAGATGTATGTGGAGCCGTACACAACGTATACAAAATATCAAGGGCCAATATAGCCTAGAACATATTTAAAATCAATTTTACAGTGCATGCCGCGCGACTGAGCGAGATTCGAGCGTTTCGCGACGCCGACATCAACGTGGCGGATATGTAAACAAACCTACGTCACGAGTTTGTGTTGGCTGGTGGCTGGTGGTGCCCTTGCTGCCCTTGCGCTTGTGTTGTGTGTGCATCCTGCCGTATTTCTTCCTCCGTGCCTGCGGCTTTTCGTGTGCTGGTTGTGCTCTCTTCTGCTCTTCGCTCGTCGTGCCCGTGGGCAGATGTTATGGCCCGCTCACGCTAACGGCAAGCCTGCCGCAACGGCCCGGTGCCGCAGAACGTCGGCCGTCGCCGCACGCGCGAGAGCTGTCCAACTTGCACGACAAGCTTCGCCGGCGAGGCATTCGCGCCTCCGAAAAACATGGCAGCACTGCCAAAAGCGGTTGTCTTCCACTTCGAATCTATCAAGTGGCCGCCGTGCGCTCTGTAACGTGTAAGTTCCGAACTGATGCTTCCATTTGCTTTAGATTCATGTCCTTAAGCTTCGACAGCAATGTATTCGTCCCGATTCTGCGCCGTTTTTGAGAGCCATAGTCAAATAATCGATGCTGTAAGCTTAGCGAGTCGAGATAGGCGCTTCCGAATGCTCGGAGGACATAGATTACGCGTTTGTTAGTTGTTTCTAATCCTCCATAGCTGGCGCCACTTGACCTGGTTCGGCACCCACCACACCCGCGCTCGCGCGCCACCTACGTCACAATTTTGCGTGGTCACGTGGCCAGCTGTGTCTACCCGTCCTCCGGAAGTAGTGCTGCCTAGCTCGGTGCTCTTTGAAACCGAAACTGCGGCTGGGCGCTCTAAAAACGTCTCTAAATAAATAACCGTCGCGCACTCGCGCAGACGAGGTTTGCAGCCGTGATAAGTGGATCATAAGCTATCTATTGCAACAAAAAAAAAAAGGTGCAATATTTTTGTGTCAGTGCTCCTTTAAACACGTGCAAATAAAGCAAGATAAAATATCAAGCACAGTGGAAAACACGAAGGTGACCGAAGGCCAGTACCCCATCGATTGGCAGATTGCGCTTCTTTCACACGTAATAGGAATGTTAGGTCGGTTTAGTGCATTAAGGTGTCAATGGAGGGCGTATACATCACCATTATGCTGCAATCAAAGCGCTTTATTCGCTGACAATGGACTCAAACCTCCTATGGCGAAGTGCCGCTGCGTACATTTGTATACGCGCCGCCGACTGCCTATCCACACAAACGCGGCAAGGGCACTGCCACCTACAGCCCGATCTCGCGGCAAATAGCAAAAGGGTATGAGGCTGGTGAAGGAATCTAGACACCTACAACATAGATTTGGGTCCTTCCTCACATGCAGAGCATACATGAACTTCTAGAAATTCAACTCACCTTTAAGAGTACCCAATGTCGAAACATAATAGTTTGAGGAATGTGCAACTTATTACGCCACAGAGGCTACTTTAGTACCAGATCGTCCTCATGGTATTGTGCCCATGTTTCTACAAATCAAACCGTCATATAGGTCCCTTGAATGGCGTCTTACGCTATTCCTACACCAAAATGTGGAGTTACAAGCAGTTAAAACCAGCCATGGAAGAAAAGAATCTGTACATGCGAGGACAGGAAGTGCAGCTTCTTCATATGTGCACGCCCTACCAGTACGTGAAGATTCACAGCCACGCATGATGCCAAATTGCGTTAGAAACAGCTGTGACCCTTCGTTAAAAAAAACAACCCTGTCCAGACTAGCATTGCTATGGATGATAATGTGCTGCCATGTCGTGCCATTTTTCCGTCTCACTACATCTTTTCTCATATCTTTTTTGTCGGCTCTGCGCCCATCTCTCCGAAGCCCTGCGAAAACTTCTGAAGAAGAATGGAATTCCTTCCTCGCTCGGGATATTTGATTTTTTTATTTAGTTGCGTTTAAATTTTATCGTTCTTTCTTTGAGTAGTTGGTGATATATCCGGTGAAAATGACGTATCTGATATAATTCTGTCCTGACAGAAAAGGACACTTCATTTTTTTTTTAATTCGTGGACTCGCGCAGCATTAATGTGCACTTTGTTATTTTTTCCTCTGATGGGTAGCAGCTATCTTCGTGAATGAAAAGTCGTACACTATATACTACATCTCAATGGACGATCGTTAGGACGACCTCTGCCCGCGCCTCGTTACTTTATAAAGGCTGTTTTTCCAGCTTTCAGACTCATACAATTGAAATGAAGAAGGCCATTACGTTTTTGTGTCACCACTTCTATAAAGGCTCTGTGTTATTCAAAGTAAAAGAGGTCAGAAACGTCGAGAGAAAAGTTGGAACGCGCATGGTAACAGACACTTTAAAATATAAATGCTGGCTTTTCTGCCCTAGAGGGAGGCAACGTTGTCATAGGGGTGAAAAGCCAGTAGTATATATTTTATGGCCCTCATAAACTCAATGACATTTCTTGAATCGAGAAAGGAAAGCAAGTAGCTACACCGCGTAACAAAATTTCTTTGCGTTAAAAAAACGGCATGAGAGCATTTGGCTGCCTCCAACAGGCGTAACTCGCGTTCCGCCGCTTATTAAAAAATAAAAACAAAGGAAACACACTGCTATTCGCATACTTTCCTCTCGCAAACTAGCCATATTTTGCGTATCTAATAAAATGTGTGTTAGTATGAATATAGCTGTGCAAGCTGTTTATTTTTTCTTTATTTCATGTGACATTTATTCAAATTTCGCGCATCTGTAGTCCACATGTGAAGTTGTATTTTCTCACCTAACTCAAATTGGTGAAACAAAGCACTCGCAGATCACAAAGGCAGTGTGACTGTTTAAACGGGATAGTACTGTGCCCTTCTTTCAAAAACAGTCACGTCTGCAGCACCCGTTATGCTATTGGCGTTTAGCTGCCCAACTCCCTTCTACCTCCTTTTTATTAGCCATAAAATATATTGTTCTTTTTCTATTCCTCTTGCGCGTATCCTCTTTTAGTATCCGCATTTGAGTAGAAACTCTAACCGAACATTAAGCGTGCAGTGATTCTTCGGGCCTGCTTATTCTCATGCACGTCCTAATCGCTAATCGAATCAGGCAGGCCTGGTAGCCTGTATTTGTAAACGTTACATCTTGCCTATATATAAGCTTAAATCCCTCGCTGAGTTGCCGGTGCTGTGTTATCTGTTAAACACATTGCTCCTTTTTGTACACTGTCGAGGGGTAATTCAGGTTTTTGTTTCTGTGTTACAATTGCGCAGGAGGAAGAGAAAGAGGGACGGACAGGGAGGTTAGCCAGTTAGCCGTGTGGCTACACAATGCTGGGCAAGAGCTACAATAGATTTTATGAACCAAATATGGCACGATTAGTCACAATGACCTCGTGTTCGGTGCTGACATCTAAAGGGAAGGACCTTAAGGAGCGAGTTGTTCACTGTACGATCATAACAAGAAACGAGAGGCCGTCCTGGCAATAAATTTTGAGCGCTGTATTAAGATAGAGAGGAGGTTTCGTACACTATGTTTCTTAGAGTTGTTCTCAGTATTACTGTAGCTGGTAAAGTTTGAAATGGTAATTTACTTTTCGAGCGCCGTTTAGAGCACTTGCTAGAAGTATTTTGCACATATTGTCGTTCTTTGCACCTTTGAAGGACTTCGACGGCGTAGATTCAGTTTTTTACCCTATTTTTTTACTGGTTTCGCCCCTGTATCTTTTGAAAACGTTTGAACGGTTCGCTCTTTTACTGTGGTAAATAGTTAACGCGTCGAGCCCTAGATAAGTGGTACTACAGATGTTTTGTGGATTACAGATATACGCTCGTCTGTTTGACTCCGGTTTAATAATGGTGCTCACAGAAAACTGCCTCAATATTGTCCACTCATCGCTGATGGAAGAAGGACACGCTGGTCTGATAACAACATTAATCATGACGGAACTGTCAATGAATGGAGACAAGTTTTGAAATGGTGTGCAATCTCTTTGCGCGGCCCGTAAGCATCGGGAACGCTTGAAACAACAAAACCGGGGCATAGAGTAATTTATGGAAGCACGCTTACAAGATACATTATGGGTGTCGGCAATCATTTGACAAAAAGGAACTTAATGCCACACATTCTAACAAATTAATGTGTAAGCGCCATTTGCTAAGTGAGTTTTTCTTGTGTTTTTCCTATTTTATAGAAAATAATTGTAACTGGGATTGCTAAGAAAAGGCTTCTTGTCACATATTTTGACGGTTGCTAGTGAGCATAAAGCAAATGCAATTGCTTGAATTCCGCGGTAATTTTATTTTTGTCTGAGACAACAGTGCTTGTTTTAGCGTATGGTGTTGTAAAATACGTCAATCGCTGTTTTTTTTTCTACGATAAAAAACTTATATATCTACTCAGGTGACATGCATATTTGGTAGAATTAAGAGCTGCAAATACGAGGAATAAAGAACGAATAAATTAAAATTTGTGGGTTTACGCAACAAAATTATATAATTTCACTATGACACACGACGCCATGAGGAACAAAGTATTAATTATCACTGTCTGTGGTTCTTCAAATGGAACTAATATTTTATCACGCAAGCGTTTTTGTATTTTGCCACGACAAAATCGCCCCCTCTGCAAGAACTGAACCCGCCACATTAACAACGAAGAGCAAATTAACGAACCACAAAGAGCGGTACGTTTCCGACATGACGCAGGGAAGCGTTTTAACATCGGTGATCTTGCCTTGTCCCGTGCACCTCACCACTCACTGCCACCTTTGCCCCTTGGATGGCACATTTTGTCGTGGTAAAAATTGTGGACCATCGCCGTGTCGACAAGCAGATACAGTTCATGCGACAAGCGAAAGTGCTTCCACAGTAGCACGAAGAGCTTTATAAGCACTACGGTAAAGTTCGCAACCGCGTTACTTCAACAAGCGGACGTTTTTTGGGCTGGAATGGCGGGCTGCTTCCAGAACATCGTTATTAGCCGTTCCGGTAGCAAGGATGGCTGCGTGGGGCCTGTTGATGTGCTGAGGGCGCAGCCTCCTCCCCATTTTTACTCCTTGTTTGCTACAGGAATCGCATTATGGCCTACGTTCAGGTACGCCTGGTGTACGTGATCGTCGGGCCAGAGCAGCCGGGATAGGTCCGACGGGCGGCGCAATTTTCAGGAGTGTGTTCATCTATCAAATATCTGCTCCCTTATCTGTTAGGTGTGTGCAAATAATGAAGTTTCATCTCGAGTCGAATATAATGCCGAATAGTGCCCAAAATATCGAATCTCGAATCGAATACTGAACACAAAACATTTCATTGAAAGAAAGAACAAAGAAACGATATCTGCTCATGTCGTCGAGCACATAACACTGCGAGTGACTGCTACAGAAAGACTACAAATGGTCACGCAGAAACACACGCTGTTCCACGTGACCTGGCTTCAGGCTCTCTTGCCGTTATGTTATGGTGTTTCCTGCAGTTGAAGGCATGCGCTCACTGGGCACCTCAGTAGCAAAGATGGGAAACTATCGCAAAGCTATTTTGACGAGACCTGCATAAAGCGCAGGTGCATGAAATTTGCAGTATTTCAAAAGGTCATCCTTTCTTGGGATCAGGGGCACATTGAAGTATTCATTGTAGTACTTGCGCGAGAACAAACGGGGACGAAGAAAGGAGACACACGGACAAGCGCTTGTCCGTGTGGACAGGAGCGAAACCCTAACTGCAGTGTGTGTCACACGTCTTAGACTATTCACCACATCCTGTGCGTGTGCCCTCAATACGTGACCAAAAGACAATCACTTCAGTGCGTCGTAGGTCGTCTGGACTACCGACCTTTTCCAGAGGAGAAGCTTTTGGGTGCTTGGGCACATGCAGACTAGGCCCAACGAAGTTTTAAGTGCTTCTTGAGATTTCTCAGCGATACAGGTTTAGATGCTCGTCTTTAGAGCATGTGCGGTATAAAGACTTTCGCGCGTGTCCTGTCCCCGTGCAAGACAGTGTGTACAGTGACTCATTGTGCCATACCAAATTCATCCGTCATCACACATCCCCCTTTCTCCATCTTTCTCTTTCTTTCCCTTTCCCCCTTACCCCCGTGAGAAGTAGCAGGCTAGAAACCCGCTTTCCAGGCCGACCTCTCCTCCCGGTCATTAAACATGTTCTTCTTCTAGGGAAATAAATATTATTAATAAAGTGCGAATCGATGGAGAGTACACTGATTCAACGTGAGGAATGGGCTACGAGAAGCACGGGCCGCTGGGTACGAGCTTAAATTACGACCAAGTGTAATTTGATAAGAAATGTTTACCTTTAACGTATCTTCTATATACCCACAGCCATCGTGGTCAGGATCATGCCCCCGATTCAGTAGCGTAAGTCATTGGGCAGGACGGCGTTCAAATATCTTACGTGAAAGCGCGAACGTCTCACGAAGCGAGTTAAGGAGAATCTAGGCTGCTTTGGAAGCGAAGCACGATAAATTTTAGGGCTTATTCGCTTAAGTTAGCGTTCTGTATACAGGATTGAGTTGAACGAAATTTCACCCTTCACTCTTAGTTGTAGTCATGTGGTCCTGTTTACACAAAACGTTTGCCGACAAAATAAAATTGATAAGTTCACTGACCAGCGGGTTACTGTGGACAACTAGCATAGATTGGAAGAGTTGGATGCAAATTAAAACTTGTTACCTGTACTATCGGCTTCGAATGAAACGTCAGCCGTGGTGCGCGTAGTACAGTTCGCACCCTCATGATTAGAGATGGACACGCTCTTACGGTTTGCCGCTCATGAGCAACGCTCATGCTTTTAATCGCGCAGTGCTGCCTAGCCGGGTGTGCCCGACTATCAATGGTGACGACGGGAGGGCGCGCACTATACAGTTCCTAATGCTTGGGCAACGCGCTCCGCTGTTCGTGTTTCATTTGAAACCGGTCGTATAGCTTGGTAAACAGTAGGGAAATCGGCCAAAAGGTGCAGGAAAGAGGAGAAAGAGCTTTCTTTCCCACCATTCTTTTAGACCCTTTGGCTGATTATTGCAATTCTTTACAGCGCTGTAACAAGGTTAATTAACTTAAGGCGAAAGCCTTAGATTCCTCATCAAGTGCAAAAATTGACCGTCGGCGCCGTCAACACGAGTGATGCATAAAATTATCATTACGTGATACATCACCATATGACGTCACATATCGCAAAATTTTGTGGCGTGATGACATCGCGCAACGTGACGTTACATGATGACGTCATCATATGACATCGTCGCTTTGCCCTGCCTCTATGATCGTCCCACTGATCAAAGAGGCAGTGCAAAACCAGGTGAGGTGTGAAAAGCTTGCAATGCCTCAGATCCTGGAGGCAGTGCACGATCACCTTAGGTCCAGAAAGCTTTGGAAGGGGACGAGAAGAAACAGTATAACGACTGAAGAAAAAGAACATGGCTTTCGCTTTCTAGTCGTCTTAGGTAAATGCATGAGGGACCCTGTGAGTTTCTTAGTACACTTAACGCACCACGCCCCATTGGGAGTCGACACTTCGGAGTCATTTACACTCATTTATTGCAAATAAAATAAATAGATTATTGCAAGTAAAATGCGAAAGTTTTGTATTTATCTAAGTTAGCATGATTACACTCATTTTGTTGAGCATACCTTCAGACGACCGTGAGTAAGAAGAAAGCGTCTATTCATTAACGTAGGGATTAAAGTATGTCGCAAAAAACTCCGCGCAACTTGTCAATATTTCGTATCGCCGTCGTGCATCCTGTTTTTCGTCGTGTTTTTTTTTTATTTCGTGTTTAAATCTTAAGTACTTACGACGCGCTCACACAGCAGCTGCTGAAAACTTGGATCTAATCAAAGGTCGTTGACAGTAACGATCACTTAGTTTACATGAATGACATCACACGTCCTTTGTTACGCACTTAAACCTCCGAACAACGGAATTGAACCAAAGGAGCAGGCTTGGCAACCGAACACGCGCAGCGCTCTGTATACAAGCATTGTGCTATAACGTAGACATGGAAGCTGAAGCCCGAACGTTGAGTAAGTGATAGAAAACGGGCCCATAAGTTGCTTTGAGGGCGCCACGGCCATACAACAGTCAGGAAAAGATAACCTCGCCATACATGCAGATGTACAGTTGATTCTAGAAGACGACACCAGGAGCAACTCCACTCGATTTCACGGGGCATTTTGCTTGCAAATTAAGTTATTTTGTTGCATGAACTTGTGCACTAATGTTTCAATAACTCGTGCAGTACATACTGGCCGAGCGAGCGCGAAGAGCGGCACCCGTGCCCTCGGATGACGTCACGCACGAGAGGACGCCACTCGAAGATCTCGGGGCGAATTGCAACCGGTAAGTTTGCATGTTATCAGCCCTTCGGAAGAG
>NC_051180.1:65102729-65154311 GCF_013339695.2 Rhipicephalus sanguineus | reverse complement strand
TCTACCGATCGGGCAGGAAGCACTCTGACGCCGATGCCTGTCGATGTGGCCTCCGCATCAATGTCCTTTGCATCCTTATCCCCCATCAACGTCGCTGACATGCCGGTCGAGCAGCGAAAGGATCCATTCCTTTCAGCTATAATAAACTTCCTCGACAACCCAAACACCATACCCTCTTCTCGAACGCTTCGTCGCCAAGCCGCTCACTTTGCTGTGTACGACAGCATTCTTTACCGGCGAAACTATTTACCCGACGGTCGCAAGTGGCTACTCAAGATTCCCCGACACATGCGTTCTGAAATATGCGAATATTTTCATGCTGCTCCTCATAACGGTCACGCCGGTGAGCTGAAGACGTATACTCGGCTACGACAACGTTTCTATTGGGCCGGAATGCATCGCTTCGTCCGCCAGTACGTTCGAGCTTGTACAGCATGTCAACGACGAAAAGTTCACCAGCGGCCTACTGGCGAGTTACAACCGCTGCCCTGTCTGGCTCGTCCCTTTGATCGCGTCGTCATAGACCTATATGGCCCTCTTCCCTGCAGCTCCTCGGGTAACCGATGGATAATTGTAGGAGTCGATCACCACACGCGCTACGCCGAGACCGCAGCACTTCCAGCCGCTACTTCGCGCAAAGTCGCATTCTTCATTTTGCGGAACGTCGTTCTTCGGCATGGAACACCACGCGAACTGCTCAGTGACAGAGGGCGCGTGTTCCTTTCCGAAGTAATGCAAGCCCTTCTCGCGGCGTGCAACATCGTCCACCACAAGTCTACAACCTACCATCCGCAAACGAACGGCTTGACGGAGAGATTCAACCGTACTCTTGGCGACATGTTTACTATGTACGTCGCCTCGGATCATAGCAACTGGGACACTGTTTTGCCGTTTGTAACATATGCTTATAACACTGCCACTCAAGCTACCACTGGCTTTTCGCCGTTCTTTCGACTATATGGACGAGAGCCCTCTTGACCAATGGACACCATGCTTCCGTACCAACCCGACATTTCCGAGTGCACGACGGTGTCTGAAGTGGCCAAATACGCAGAGGACTGTAGGCAGCTTGCGCGTACACTCACGACCGCCGCTCAAAGTCGCGAAAAGCTCCGGCATGACAACGAATTATCTACACAACAGTTTGCGACCGGTTCACTCGTTTGGTTGTCGGTCCCACCGAATAGACCTGGACTTTCAACGAAGTTTCTTGTCCGTTATGATGACATTTACCGTATAATTGACCGCACATCCTCTGTCAACTACGTCGTTGAATCTGTGACGCCATCCCACGACCTCAGGCATCGCGGTCGTGACAAGGTGCATGTCAGCCGACTCAAGCCATATTACGACCTACCTACCTGCACCTTAGACGCCATGATGGCTCCTTTTCACTCCCGGGGCCATTGTAGTGAGGAAGAGAAAGAAGAGCTTCGGCGTCTGTTGTTGCTGTGCGCGCGATCTACCTTCGTGTTCTGTCAGTG
Source organism: Rhipicephalus sanguineus (assembly GCF_013339695.2). Classification (NCBI taxonomy): domain Eukaryota; kingdom Metazoa; phylum Arthropoda; class Arachnida; order Ixodida; family Ixodidae; genus Rhipicephalus; species Rhipicephalus sanguineus. The sequence continues at coordinate 65,152,827 of NC_051180.1, read as the reverse complement.
CTACCTCGACTGTTTAAGACGTCGCTGTCTCATAATAAATCGTCGTGTGACTGTTACGGGTACGGTTGAATTATGTTTATTTACAGGCCGAAGTTGATGGTCAGGTAATGATGGCGTCGGTCGGCTCAACCATTTCACGTCCTCCTCTTCTTCTCCTCGCTCGGCTCATACCCGTTGCATTCCCCGGTTCCCAGACGAAGCCCGCTGGGCGAGTGCGAATCACTTAGAATGTGTAGAGTGAAATCTTTTAAGACGGGCAACATGTACGAGCTGGGTCCGGCTTGACCGACGGCCAGCTGACTTCAAGCGTGCCACCACGTATGTCAAATCACTCAAACGATCAACGATGACGAATGGGCCCGAGTACTGGGGTAAAAACTTTTCGCATAACCCACGTTTACGTTGAGGGGTCCACGACCACACGAAGTCTCCTTTGCAGTACGAGGTCTGATGGTGGCTGTCATAGCGTTCTTTCGATCGCTGCTGTGATGCCACAGTACGAAGGCGAGCAATCCACCGGGCGTCTTCGGCAATACACAGCGTTCTGGCGACACAGTAGTCGCTATGAAATTCAAACGGTAGTATAGTGTCGATGCAGCCTAGCGGTGGGCGTGCGTAAAGAAGGTAAAAAGGACTGTAATCGGTTGTGTCATGCTTTGCAGCAGTGTAAGCATAAGTGATGAAGGGGAGAACATCATCCCAGTCTTTGTGGTCCGAAGATACGTACATGGCCAACATGTGACTCAGAGTTCTGTTCGTACGCTCTACAACTACAAGCCCATTCGTCTGAGGGTAATAAGGCGATGAATAGCGGAACTGCGAATTGCACAGACGAACCAGTTCTTCTGCGGCGTCCGCGACGAACTGACGACCACGATCACTAGTGATCACACGGGGAGGACCATGCCGAAGTATGATAAATCGAAGCAAAAACATTGCAACGCACGCAGCTGTCGAAGATGGTATGGCCGCCGTTTCCGCGTAACGGGTCAGATGGTGGACACATACTATCACCCATCGATTGTCGTCTGATGACCGTGGAAATGGGCCTAAAAGATCAATACTCACATGTTCAAATGCTAGACGAGGCGGTGACAATGGCTGGAGAAGACCTGGCGGAGAAGTCGAAGGGCGCTTGTAGCGTTGACACTGTTCGCAACTTGAGACATAGTGCTTGACGGTGTCTTGCATTCTGGGCCACTAAGAGCGCTCCTGTATCCGGTTCAAAGTTCTGATGAACCCCAAATGATCAGCGGTCGCATCGTCGTGCATGGCTCTCAGTATTTCCAATCGCAAACTCTGTGGCACGACCAGAAGGAAGCGTGCGCCTTTAGCCGAATAATTCGTCCTGTAAAGCTGGCCGTCACGGACACAAAAGCGACCGGCGCTCCAGGACGCGTTGCAGCGACGAATAGTGGTTCCAAACCAATATCATTTTTTGTTCTGTCTTGAAAGTCGTCGAATCTGGGAATGTGGAAGAAATGGGGGCAAAGCAGTCATCAAAACTGTCTTCGTCACACTCGATCGTCGTCAGAGGAAGGCGGGAGAGACAGTCTGCATCTGCGTGGTGACGTCCAGACTTGTACGAGATGACGAAGTCGCACTCCTCTGGTTGAAGAGCTCAACGTGCAAGTCGTCCACTTGGGTCACGGAGATTCACCAGCCAGCGTGGTGGTCGGTGACGATTGTGAACGGGCGTCTGTAGATATAAGGTCGAAATTTGTGTACCGCGAAAACAGCTGCCAAGCATTCTTGTTCCGTCACGGTATAGTTGCGCTCAGCCTTACTGAAAGAGCGGCTAGCATAAGCCACTACGTGTTCAGCCCCTTGGTGACGCTGCACTAGTACAGCAGCGATGCCGATGCCACTAGCATCGGCGTGCACTTCTGTCAGCGAGGATGCATCGAAGTGACGCAATATAGGCCCCGACGTTAGCAGAAACATTAGCTGGCGGAACGCCTCTTCGCAAGCCGAAGTCCAGTTGAAAGGCACGTCTTTTTGGAGAAGACACGTTAGGGGATGAACCACGTCTGCGAACTTTGGAACGAAGCAACGAAAATACGAGCATAAGCCCAATAAGATCCTCAGCTCCCGCACGGACTTAGGTGGTTCGAAAGAGCTGACGGCCTCGATCTTTCGTGGGTCTGACCTCACACCGTGTTTGTCCACGAGATGCCCAAGTACTAACGTCTCTGTTTCGCCGAAAGGACATTTCTTTGAGTTTAGGATCAAGCGGGCCTTTCCTACGCAATCCAGAACGAGACTGAGGCGTCTGTTACGTTCGTGCAGTGTGCTGCCGAAAATCACCACATCATCGAGGTAACACAAACAAATTTCCCATTTAAGTCCACGAAGTATAGTGTCCATAAATCGTTCGAATGTTGCTGGCGCATTACAAAGGCCGAACGGCATAGCATTAAATTCATAAAGGCCGTCGGGCGTCACGAAGGCCGTTTTCTCCTTGTCGTTTGGGTGCATGGGTATCTGCCAATACCCTGATCGCAAATCCAGCGACGAAAAGTAGGCAGCGGAATGTAGGCAATCGATGACATCATCAATTCTAGGAAGCGGATACACATCCTTCTTTGTGACCGAGTTCGGCATGACCGAAAAAAGAACAAAAACAAAAAAGAGGAACAGCAAACAAAGACAGTAACGCTTCTACTTTGCGAAACTTTTCAGAATTAGAGCGCCATAATGGTAAAGGGGTTTCTTAAGACGGTTCGGTTTTAAAAAATCGATTATCAGTAATAAAACCACACACTTAGAAGAAACATTTCTCACATGAAACGTGTCATGACGCAGGCTCTATTTTGTACACAAGCTGCACATATCCTTGCCCTTACACTTTGCATAATGTGAAAATGAAGTGGTGGGCGGTTCTTTCGCACAATCGAATACATTAGTTTTTTTTCCTACCCTTCTTTTCCCAGCAGATTTTTTTAATGCAGCTCTAAAACTGATTGTTTCATTTAGGTCTGCGTACAGCACACGTAAGCCTCCTCCTGCTACGAATATGTATTTGTATAGTGAAAATTTGTATCTTGAAAGATACAAATATTGAATATTTGTATCTTTCTTTATAGGCCGCATCCAATCGCTTTGTTTTTACATTGGTCGTTCCCGGTGCTCAGTTGACAAATGTTGAGAACTTACGCCGATACAAGTAGGTGTAAAAAAAAAAAAGACTTTTAAGTTGAATAATGTCGCAGACAGATTAATGATCGAAACGCTAAAGGAAGAATATCTGGAGAAACATGCCTGTGCAGGATTGCGTTTGTCAGCCATTTTCACTGTTCCAAATTTACCTAGGTATTACACAAACACATTCTGTAGATATAATCCGTGCATGAGCGTCACCGTAGTTTTAATAGATACAGCGAGACAGGCATCTTGAAATTTTCCGAACGGCCCTTCTGAATAGTGTACGGTAATCTTGGTTTGCTTTAATTTGTTTAAAATATTACATACTCCAAGGAGAGTGGTAGGCAATATCAGACAAGTATTTTCACGCTCATTATCGGGGCCCTATTTCTAGCCTTACTAAAACTATTTTTTTGTTTGTTCTCGCCCTTCTGCCCTGATGCTACTGACTCATCTTGATTTCGGTCACGCATTTATATTTCATTTTTGTGTTGTGAATTGCGAAGTTTGCTTTTGCTTTGTTCGGTAACTTTCTACAAGTAAACATAGTTGAAAGGGAAAAAAATTACGGCAGCTTCGCGCTTGCAATGCCAAGCCTCAAGGAAGAGCGCTGCTGCGTGGCCTTCCTTGTTATCTCTCCTTTTTTTCTTTCTTCTCTTTCTTTCGCTTTCTCTCTGTTTCTTGTACCTCTTTTTATTATCTGTTTATCTCCATTTCTTTATTTATATTTCTATCTATTTCTTTTTCCTTCTAGCTCTTTCTGTCCTTATTTCTCTCTCTCTCTCTCTCTTTATCTTTCTCTCTTTTCGTGTCTGTTCTTCTCTCTTTCGTGTCTGTTCCTATCTCTTTCTCTTTCACTCTATGTCTTTCTCTATCGTTTTATCTTTTAAAAGGGATAGCTTTAAATAGCTCGTTTTGCAGAGATCCCGTTGTCGGCTTCGGTGTCGGCGTCGTCGATTGTGAGAACGAGCGTTGTCCGTGGCAAAAAAAAATTGAGAGAGGTGCAAATAAAACAAATATTAAAAACACTCGCTTCGAGTGAGAATCGAACCCAGGCCCTCTGAGTGGCAGGCAGGTGTTGTACCACAGAGCCAGAACATTGCTTGAAACCGGTTCGAAAGAAAAAAAAAACATACACTACATGAATGCCTTACAGTGGCAGGTGTATTGCGTGGAAAAAGCGTGGAATCGCGCCAGGCGTCAAAGCACGAGAATTGCACAACGAGTGGGTGTTTTAAAGGCCCACACATTACAACGCGCTCAGACATATTTAATCATGATCAGCAAAAGCATCAAGAAAATGAGCAGCTGCGTCGGTTCACGTGTTGCCTTACGGACGCGTAGTGATCCCTTCGCTGATTCGCCAAAGGAACAATTACGGCGCAGTGGGCCCTGCCCAACTGTATTTGCAGTGGGCATTTTAGGATAGTTTGAAACGGCCAACGTTACGCGCACAAACGTTCGTTTCCTTGCTTCATGATTCAGGCGTGCACGAAAAACAGAAGCAAGGCTAGAATTTGAGAAGGCGATGCCCACGGGGGCCCCATTACGCTATCGCGTTCTACCCTTGAAGGCGATCCTCAAGCGTGCTCGAAGTTTTTGTCTTTATTCCCTGTATTTCTCTCTATTTTTTTCTCTCTCTCTCTTTCTTTCTATTTTTTTCTTTCTATCTTTCGCTTTCGCGTGTTTCACGTGGCTCACTTCGCCAAGCAGCCGGCGCCTGCTGGACTCGGTAGTGGGGTTTGACCAAGTCATGTGACGTATACCCGCCTGTGGAGTTTTGCACGACAGACGACAGTAGCTTAAACACCTTCGATGTTAAAAGTGAAATTTTCGTTACGGCAGTCGCCGCAATATTGTATCATATGCGAGAGATCAAACGTCTTGTTTTCGAGCACAGACGTGCGCTGTACTATAGCACGCTGAAACAAAAAAGTAAAAATTCGTAAGTACAGCGTTCACCATGCGCGATTACTCGAGAGTGTTGCTTGATTTCATCATTAATCTTGTCGCTAGTCGTTACATGAATTCTGGTCTGCGTATATCGAGCAAAAAATCGCGCCTAAGTCACGCAAACGTGAGATTATGGAGACTAAAGCATGCATATATTAGTTAGCCAGTCCTAGATTTATTACGCGTTTCATTCATCGGGTATGGTAATCGCTTTTTCTTTGCTTCTGCGAACTTCTAGTAAGGCGGTTCGTGCGCAGGTAGAACGCCCTCGAAAATAAGGAATAATCAGATAAAAAAACGCACACAACACTACAATATAACTAAAATGAGAACAAATACAATATCGCTCAGAACAAAGCGTCGCGCGCCTCTTTGAAGCGGCCCGCTTTGTAAGCATTTCTATAATGAAGTGCACGCTTGAAAACGCCCAATTTCGAGGGAGCATTTAGCCAGCGGGAAACGCGAGGACAATGAGGACAGGCTTAAGTTTGAGACGAAAAGAACAGAGCTAATTTAAAGTGCACAATGGAGCTAGGTAGTAGATGTAGACAGACATCGCAGGAGCACTTCGCTCGGTCGCCCAGGCAGCGTGGGAGTTAGAATCTTAGTGTTGTCCCGCTATAATAATATCTGGGATTTAACGTCCCAAAACCACGATATGATTATGAGAGACGCCGTAGTGGAGGGCTCCGGAAATTTCGACCACCGGGGGTTCTTTAACGTGCACCTAAATCTAGGTACACGGGCCTCAAACATTTTCGCCTCCATCGAAAATGCAGCCGCCGCGGCGGGGATTTGATCCCGCGACCTTCGGGTCAGGAGTCGAGCGCCATAACCACTAGACCACCGTGGCGGGGCCTGTTGTCCCGCTGTTCCGGAAGGAAGTGGTGCAGGTGGGCCCTCACGCCCTTCTCACATTCTGTTCCGGTAGGAATAGTAACAGATAAAGAAAGGAATAATGCAACAGCAATCGCACTGAAAGCGTGTAGTTGGCTACCCTGCAGCATAGATAGCCTGCTTCCATTTTAGGGTTCTCTTCTCTGAACTGTTGTCCAGCCCAAGTGGCTTTGCTTCCGGTAGGTATCGTAGAGAGATGGCGTAAAAGTTGAGGCCAGCGCGGAACACTGGTGACTTTGTAAGCGCGCAAAGAAAGTGAGGACAGTGTGAGGAAATAAGGACAGTGAGGAACGGACAGTGTCGCTTGCTTTTGAAGATAATGTCTTCACTGAACACTTGCGGCGAGTTATTGTAACGGAGTAAGACAAAATCCACCATTATCTTCGGCCGATTCCGATTTGTCCCGAATAGTGGCCACCCTCAGCAAGCTATGCTATATTTACTGGTATAAAACCCTGGAAATCAGTAGACTCGTGTCCACTCGTTGAAAAAAAAAAGTTTGGTATTGACGGTGGAGTGGTGACAGATAGATAGATAGATAGAGGACGTTCTGTTTGCAGTGAGCGTTTTTTTTCTGAGACATAATAATAATAACGTGTGAGGTTTAACGTCCATAAACCTCGATATGATTGTGAGAGACGCCGTAGGGGAGGGCTTCGGAAATTTAGACCACCTGGGGTTCTTTAAACGTGACCTAAGTCTAAGTACACGGGCCTCAGACATTTTCGCCTCCATTGAAAGTGCAGCCGCCGTGGTCGGGATTCGAACCCGCGACCTTCGGGTCTGCATTCGAGCGCCATAACCACTACACCACCGCGGCGGGGCTTTTTTCTTAGACATGCATCACACTTAGCTTCTGCAGATGTTTAAGAACACGGTGCAGAACACGCATTCGAAAGGAACGACTATGTGACTATCTGAATATGAAAGCATCGGTGAAAACCCTGGAGCACATTTCTCTCGACACAGCCCCGGCCACTACTACCACTTCCCAGAGTTTCGCTTCACACCACCCGCCTATGAAACGACGTACCTCGAAGTAAAAAGCCGGCCGGAACCCGTTAGCTCCCGTTTTCATTCGAGCAGACAATGAGATAACACTACAGGTTCCTGTGAAAAGGGCTGAGGGACGACAGCACGTATTCATTTTATGTGCGGGTAGCTCGGATCCTATATCTCTTATCGCTTCTTTTTCTTTACTGCCTCGAAGTGCTCAGCCATCACTTTCTTCGGCCTCTTATTTTCCCTCTTCAGTGGTTAAAAGAGACGTCCCTTTCGACCTTCAATCGAGTATTATGCAAATGAACGCGTAGCATACACTTGTCTCGTCACCGGGGCCAGTAATACGGAAACCAGGAGCTGTCAACAGCAACGGCCGCTTCTTTCTTGTGGGGCATTGCTGCTGATCTTCGAAGGCCGATTTCTTGGCAAAGGGCAGGACTACAGGCGAGGCGGGCAAAGCGGCTTTGAAAGCCGCTTTGCCCGCATGCCGGGAATTTAAAGGCATAGCTCTGCCTTCCTGAACCACAATGATAGCTAGTTTGCTCGTACAGAGCCAGAACACTCTTTATAATATTAATCATTGCTTGGCACGGGCGTATCCAGCAGGGGTGGGTTTGAATTCCCCTCCCCTCTCGCCGCCCCCCGAAAAAAATTTCCTTTTGCGTTTTTGCCCGTGTATACGTGCACGCATACATAGAAACGACCGTACGAGCATACACAAATTGCAATTGACTACCCCCCCCCCCCCCGCCACCCCTCTCCAGAAAAAAGCATTCGCTGCGCTATTGTTGAATTGGCCTTCCTTTTGAAAATTGTTGTATAAAGAAATAGACGGGTATTTCCTGATTTCGACTCACGTAAGGCACGTACAAGCGACGTGGAAAAATGTATGCAGTGCCGTTCGCTCCGTTTGTCATTGAACTTTTGCCCCGATGGCTGTCTCATGCATTACACGTAGTGTAGCAACCCTGGCCGCTGTCCTCAACTTGTTTCGCCGTCCTTCTGGGTGACACACATAAAGACATTCAGTGCTGCACCGAGAGAGATGGAACGGTGGTCATAAACATTCGTTGAAATAACCTCGTTCATTTACCGATCGCTACTTCCTCGTAATCAACTGTGTTGTGTCCAGCAAAAATAACGCTGTTGGCTTTGGAGCCAGGAGGTTAATTAAATTCGACGTCTCTCTTTTAATCAGGGCTTTGTTCGCTCTCATTATACAACTGGCATCGACGTAGGGTTAGGTCGATGCGCCGGGACGTATTTCGTTCTTGCTGCGAGTAGTATAGGCGTGCGCAGGGGAGAGAGAGGGGGGGGGGGCATGTCACCTAGGAGGAGGGGGGGCAGAATCTGCCCCCTCCTCCTAGGTGACATGGGGGGGAGGGGGATTCTGCCCTGAGCGCTGCGATGTACCTTGACCCCACCCCTCCCTGATGGGGAGGGGTGCACGCCTATGTCGCGTAGTATCTAATCTATTGATCTATTTCTTGTTCCCATTCAACAAAGAGTTCACATTCAGGAAATAAAAATAAACACAATTGATCGTCGAGCTTCTAGGACGAGATATGAACTTCTGTGATTGGTATGTGTGTCAGCTGCATTCGTTGTATTCTTTGGGCGACCTGATTAAATGCCTTTGTTGTTGTACAGGAACAGAACAACGGACCGTAATGAACGCTTCGAAGTGGGTTTGCGGGAACGTATCTGATTAGGAGGAGACATCATTACGAATATTGAACGCTCTTAGGAGAGGCGTGGATCGATCAAGCATTTTCTTGCTTTCGACACGCGAACAACTTACGATCGTGCACACGCTTACTGTGATCACGGGAGCGCGTACCGCATGGCGCTATCGGTGGCGCCTATCCTACACCGACATAAAGTTCGGCACATGCGCAATTCATGTGCGTTGTGTTTCTTTAACTGTTGCGCGCGCGCGTAGTGTTATCGGCAACCGCCTTTGACGAAGATGCGCTAAGATGACGGGTTGCATATGATCGTAAAATAGTCTCGCCACTTACGCACTGCACATGTGCCGAACCTCGCATTGGTGCAGGAGGCACCACTGATAGTACCATGCGGGCCGCGCCCCGGTGTTCACGCTAAGCGTGCGTACTACACAAACAACATGAAATAAGCGCTATCTGAGTGAAACAAAGTTGTTGTCACGTAAATAAATTGTATATAAATAAATACGATCGGTAGAATCATTTCATTTTATTACATAATTTCACAAGTCATTTGATTAGGCTATTGCGCAACGCGCAGATCCCAATACTGCTCTCATGCAAATATTGCACCTAACTGAATGCGCCGACGCAAATTTTGTGCTCAAACGTGAGCACACCTTCAGGTACATGCTCATTTTGAGATGTAGATTCAGTGATGCCACGGTGACAAATGCGTTATTCGATATTTGTCGGCAAAAAAACTCGCAGGGTCTCTTATGAATTTCATTAAGACGACTTGAAGGCGAAAGCCTTATCCTTCTTCATCATCACCTTCTTTTTCGTCACAGTGAATTGTATCAGTCCTTTCCCTCTCACCCTCCTTTGAAGCTTTTTGCCCCTCATATGGAGCTACACTGCCTCCGAGTCAGCCCACGTTTGACAAAGTGACGATGCCATATGGTAACGTCGTTATATGTCATTATAACGTTAAAATTCCGCCGGGATTATGTGACGTCATAGCGACGTCCTAGTGATGTCACATCTTCACCTTGCATGACTCATCTCGGAATAGGGTATGACATCATCCGAATTTCGGTACCATGCCTGTTTATGGCGACGATGCGCTCACTTTTCCTGTTTGATGAGGCGTATGTCTCATGGCTTCGCCTTAATAATGATAAGGCGAAATCACCACGCCTGCGCTGATCACGCAGCCCAGTCACAGCGAAAGTTGGAAGAGCAGCCTTTCTACAGCTTGTAAACTCTCTTGGTGCAACTAATACAATACACTTGCAAGGTACCTACTACGTCCATAAATAATCATAACTTTTGTGGAGTTGGAAATCACCCACTATGTGATTATCCATCATTGTGCCGAGTAGCATGGTACCCGGTACACGTCTGTAAGACATCATGTTCACTTTGTTTGTGCTATGGCTGATGACTGTGAAGAAATATTGCTGAACCCTTTGTAATGTGCTGGAAGCATTCACCGACCCACTCGTGGCGCATTTTGCCTTGTGTGATGCCTCGTTATTTTACTCTTCGACCACGCTATATTACATATGCTAACGCGATTCATTGCCCGACATGACGCCTGTGTAAGGTCTTTTTGCGAAAGAGTTTCAAGCACCGGGATGACTCGACTGCAACGCAAAGAGTCCGGCTTCAAATCCAATCCGATCCCACATATTTTTTTTTTCATTTCATTTTGTTTTTGTTATTTCGCGTGATAGCTGTTACGGACACCAGTGGCGGCGGCAGCGGACGACTACGGTACCAAAATCGGCTGCTGTTGTGATGTCATAACAGCTTCCGCTGTTGAATGTATGCAGAAAGAAGAACGGCATTAACGTAATATACATTCTCGTGGAGCATATACCCCACAACATTCTTAGTACAAATACATTAAATTCCTGAGAATTCCCTCTTGTAGGCATCCTATGGGCAGCCTATATGTACGCCTAAAGGAATAGAGCAGACGTTTCGAGAGCTTTGATGAAAATTGTGCAGTGTTTGTTTCGCTTGTGCACAAGGGATGACCATAATGCAATAGTATACATAAATGTTGGATTAGACTAATTTATCGTCTCGTTACGCACAACTAACAGCCGATCACTAACCTGGAGGTAAGTGCATTCCTGGAGAAGTCTGCATTATTCATACTGTATATATGCGACGGCTAGAAGCATCTCCTGCCAATGAAAAACTAACGCTGTTCTCTGTTACTACCATAAAACCAAGGGATACGACCCGGCATCATCGGTCACGTCAAGGAGTGCCTACACGACCTTCGTATTTCGTGTGCTTTCGCAGTAACCGAACCAATAGGTGAAATGAGATGAAACACTAAAAAAGAATAGTAGAGGAGAAAGAGTCTATTTTGCGGCACACACTCTCCTACACGAACTCGACCGCTCTGAGAACTGAGTAGGGACCAAAGAGTTGTTTGTGATCTTACGTGCCCCGGGCTTCATTCAATCCTGGCATGGACGTCTGGAAGGAGAGTCAATGGAAAGTCGCTCTTTCACGACCATAGGTGATTCCTTCGCAATGGTCACTATGGCGAGCCAAAGGAAAAAAAAAAACTCGATGAATAATGCACGGCCGCGAACTTTTTCTTTAATACTTTCTTCCAGGGGCGGCCATAGTTTAACAATACCCGGAGCGTCGACTCTGCCCCCTGTATTTTCAGCCAGGCTTTGAGTAGCCTATCGCTTATGCTGGATTCTCGTATTATCAGATTGCACTATCCGCAGGAAGCTGCATAGGCTCTTTCCTGTCTGGAGTTTCTTTTCCGACCTTCGTTTATCCGTAGCATCTATTCCTTCAGCTCTCCTATATCTGCATCGCGCCTGGTCCGCTTTCAAAAACAAGGTATTCCACTATGCGCCTCTTCCTGAATTATTCACCGTTGTTTCCAGGCCATGCTTGTAGATGCACTCGGAGAAAATCCACATTCCCGAACGACACCGCGTATAGAGCTGGAGGTGTCATAAGATCACTAAAAAGTGTTTTTTTGTTTTCTTATATTAGGAACCATCTTATTTCACTCCGGAAAAGACAGCACCGAGAGATGCTGTGTTTTCAGCAAGGCGCAGGTTACCATCCCTGCAATGATTTCAGTGTTCGTAGAGACACCGTACTCTGTCTTTTATTCCTGACCGCAAATTATTTTTCCGTGTTGTTGCCCCGACACTCCAATACATAGAATTTTTCGTTTCTTCATTTCCGTCCTCTCCTCGTCTAAGGATGGCCGGATATCCTAAATGGATTCTTGACGACGGAATTCCACGTTACTGCTAACGCAAACAGCAGCCACTCGATGAAAATCCATAAAGACTCACCGTGTTCAATGTAAACATCGAGTGCAACTTCAACGAGGCAAGAAGGAAAAGCGAGCGTGGGAGTGAGGGAAAAACATAATCTAAGTAATTGCACTGGAGATATATAGACAACCACCCGAGACTATGCAGTGAAAGATAGATTCGGACACTCCACCCCGTCCTCTCTTTCCTCAGGAGTGCCGAAAAAGTGGCGGAGGTAAAATGAAAGTTCATTCGATGCTTTCGCGTTTTTGCAAGTAGGAAATAAAAGGGAGAGCCGAAGTAGCAAAAATAACTTTTTTACGGGACGATAGCAAGAGGATAATAAGATCCTTAAAATGTAGGTACGGGAGCCATTCAAGCTGGGCACAAATGTAATAATAATATAATAGTACGTGGGATTTTACCTGCCAAAACCACGATATGACCATGAGGCATACCGCAGTGGAGGGCTCAACAAATCTTGACCATCTGGTGTCCTTTAACGTGCACCGACAGCGCACAGTAAGCGAGCCTCTAGCATTTCGCCTCCATCGAAATGCGACCGCCGCGGCCGGGATGGAGTACGCGACTTTCGGTTTAGCAGCCGAGCACCGTAACCACTGTGCCACCGAGGAGTACAGGGCAGAAAGGTAGGGCGGTATAAAATATTTCGCTGACACAAAGTTCGTGTCAGAGACACTTTGTGTACGTTGCTTCTTTATGTATCTGCACGGCACATAAACGTAGCTCTCTGAAATGGTGGGAGAGACCAATGGAAGGCAGTGCACGCATCGTGGTTTAATAAATGATGATACCACGGCGCTTGGCTAATTACTTCAATTTTTATAGCCCAGATTAAGGCCACGAACTTCGTTGCTTTTTTTAAATGTATTTTTCCGTTTAACGAAGCATGTAGGCAACGCTACATTTTTTATATGCCTGCTTCATCTAAGGATCTAAGGAACATCTCTAAAGGCTTGCTTAATTAGGAAGAAGAATTACTTCATATTTTTTCTGCCGTCGAGCAGAGCAGGTGCAACTCCTCCACCTATTTTTTTTTACTGTCCGCTTAAGCCAGGTGGTACTAATTCGTCTTTTCGACAGCATTATTGCTTACACATTGAAATGAATACTTTCAGAGAGTAGAGCTACTTAACTTGCGAATTATGTCTGCGTTATAGTCTTTGTGGCTTCCGTATTCTTCGCATATGAGGTGAAATAGCATGCGTACAGATAATCACTAATTAAACATAGATATGTAATTGAGATTGGAGGCGAAATACCAGAGGCCCGTGTAATGTGCGTTGTGAGTGCACGTTAAAGAACACCAGATGGTCAAAATTTCCGGATTGCCGCCCTACGGCGTGCCTCATAATCATATCGTGGTTTTTGGACGTAGAACTCCTTATATTATTATTATATATAAATGTACTAGGTCTTCCCCATCTTTTCTTTTTATAGATTACTCCATTGCTACTGCAGCTCTAAGTCCTGTCTCAGTGCTGTGTCTTTCGACGAGCATCTCGCTTAAGAGATTCACGTATTACGCTCGCGCAAATAACTTCAAGAAACGAGGCGTCAGGTTACATAAACATCTACTCCTTATGGCGACCTGCGTGGGCGTGTTTCTGGAGAAGATCGGACAGGAACTTTTTCTCCCTTCGTTCTCGGTGTTATTATCGTTCTCGGTGTTCTCGGCTTATTGCTGCCATGTAGTGACGTAAACAGTGATCAAGAAATGGGATACTGGAGCAAGATAGTCGGCAGATATACCACTTACGAAACATCTGTCTTGTTGCACAAACTTTGACTCCATCTTGGGCGCCGGCAATACCACTGCAATAAGTTGTTTCATAAAGGAAAATAATAACGCTTTCGAAGTGAGCGAAATTTTTCGTTCTAAGCGGAAATGCCACTACAAGAAGGGACATGCCTACGAATTTATTGGATGCGAAACATATGGGATAACGTAAATGCGATAAGTGTAGCGATACTTTATTACAAGAGAGCGAGAACAGACCTTCTTGTGCATCCTCGAGCTATTGCGCGGGTGTGTGCTATTTCTTTTTGTCTCCCACTCTGCTCATTTACACGAGGTTAGAGTAGTAAAGAAATCCTTTGTCAACGCGGCATTCCTCGTTCCGTTTCCTATGCTTGATTTCTCTCTCAACGCTATTTCCGTTTGTTTGATAGTGCATCAACATCTACGAAAGTCTAGCTGCAGCACGCTAAGCGTTCATAGCTTAGCGCAAAATATTTAGGCTTTACGCGTCTAATATTAAGGAACTCATACAACTAGGTGTACGAAAAACACAAAATAAGGTAAAGATCAGAAGAGCAAAAAAAAAGAACACTTAAGAAGGGTGCGTGACTTTTGTATATACGCAAATGTGTTTTTATGCGCTGCTTCAAAACCTACTAATATGATACTGTGATTTGAACACTCTTGATAAAGACGTTGCCTCTTTAAGGAGTTGTGACATCCAGTTAGATTGATGCTCCAGCTGCTTGCCTGTGTGCACCGTCCGCCTCTCTCGGATGGCATAGCACTGACCCGTCGGCCACCACGGCTCCATATAAGCCCGGACGGTATTCCGGAACTTGATACTAACTAAAATTAGCGTCCAGGCTGATCTAATACTCGGAGTATACAGTGTAACCAGCTCCTGCGCTTCCGCTGTATCGACATCTGCTCGAGGAAATGAAGCAATGGTGACAACAACTCCTCATTTACTTTCTATTTCAAAAAAAAAAAAAAAGCATCGTGCATGCCTCTATAAAGATGCCGCTGGAACATGAACCGCCTTCAGCTGCTGTTGCTGCAAGCGGCGAGTGTCTATTCTGCCGACTCCGATGCTCGTGGCGTTAGCCTCTCCTAGCACTCCTCCTGTCCTCCTCTCTCTCTGCTCTCGTCCCACTCTCGCCGATGTCGTCCGCCCCATTAATTCTGCTGATCTACGCGTTCTGCCACGCCGTAGATTCGCGACTAGGTCGCTTTTGGCGCGGGTGCTACGCTCGTGTGCAATTTTCCAACTCCTTGTCGCCCTCCTTGTCCTCCTTCTCCTACTCCTTGTTTCGGATGCGTGGGCAAGGAGTGCTTCCTGCGACGCTCGCAATTAGCCCAACGGAAGGAAATGCAAGCATCGCTGCATGTAAATGAATGTTGCAAATTAGAGATGACAAAAGTATCTAAGGAACGTTTACTACAATACAAAAGCAGACTTCAGAAATATCTTCAGTAACAAAAATCTCGTTACGAGCACTTCCTTTCTTGACTTCCAACCAGGGTGTCGGAACGAAACGTATTTCGTTTCGGTTTTAGTTTCGTTCCACCGCAAAAAGTTCCGTTCCGTTTCTGTTCCGGATCGAAAAGAAAACGTTCCGTAACGGTTTGTAACGGTCTTTTTTTGTATGCAAAAATTCGAAGTAAAGGTAATCATAAAAAAAAACATTGGATTTGTTATCTATTTACTTGCCCTCCTCTTAAGAAAGTGGGACAAAGGTAAAACACGTTCTTCAGAGGCGTGGAAGTAACTGTACCACGAATTCCTACCAACTAGCGCAAACCAGTATTAATTTCAAAGTCATAGTATTTATTTTCTGAAAAGACAAACACAATTTTTTTAGTGGGCTCAATGCTTTGTGTCAAGGGAGTGAGCATGATCTCAGAAGCAGCACGTCATTGCGTGTACTCTGTGATGTGCGAGACCGGTGCTCTGACAGAAAGATAGCCAGGCCTGCGCGGAATACACAGCACAGTCACAGCGAAAGCTGGAAGAGCGGACTTTGTAGATACCATTGTAGAATCTCTTGGGGCAAATAATACAAGTACACATGCAAGGTACCCACTACGCCATAAATCATCACAATTTTTCTGAAGTAGCGAAGTTCCCACTATGCCATTTTTCATCATTCTTCTGAGAATCGTGGTGCCCGCTACACATCTGTAAGGCATTATGAGCACTTCGTGCTGTGGCTGATGATTAAGTATTATGGCTGGGAACTTTGCAGTGGGTGGGAAGCAGTGTTGCGGAATGGGCGCCTCCATTCCATTCAAATTCCATTCCGGGGAATTAGAGTTTGCCGCAATTCCATTCCTTTCAACTTCTCGGAATGAAAAAACTTACCCATTCCCACTCCTGTAATGGCCTGGCAGTTCAATTCCATTCCTGTAATTCCTCTACGTGGGAAAGGCTCCTTGAGAGTTTTATCGAGTTAAGACTGAACGCCCTATAAAGCTGATGTCATCAGATGCATTAAGAACTGCAATATTATGCAAAATACGTTACCAAGGTCGAGGGATAGTAGCTTGGTGACATATCTCGTGCAGTACAACCACCCTCCTAATCCCCATAGGGGCAGTTCTCCCGCTACTTATAGTATTTGCATGGTCAGCGTGTTTGAACGAATGATGGTGTTTTAATATTGTTTAAGCTTAAATGTGCTAATGCTAAAATGACGACGTAGCCTATTTTTTTTTGCGGACAAAAGTAGTATTCAAGAAGGCTAAGCAGTTTTGCCACGCGTCTGGAGCGGTCGGGAATAGTGTGAGCGCTGACTGTGTAGTTCATCTTCATCTGTACAGAAACCATTGTAATCATCGTCTTCGTTTTGTCACGCGGGCTGCGCCGCTTTGGGCTCACGCCGTTACTACATTGAAAGATAACCTTTCGATTACCGTACTGGACGTCGTCTCATAAGTGGTGGAGGTGCTGCGGTTTCCACGACCTCTTGCTCTACCGGTCACCCCTGGAGCTCCGGGGTGTCAGCGCCCATAATATGGGGAAAGCTAAGATTTGGTTAATGGGGAAGAAAACCCTCTAGATCTGCTGGTATTATTCGGAACAGTGTACCGCTCGGGCACCTTGTGCCTTTGCATCGAATACGGAACGCTGGGCCGCACTACTCGTCAGCACTCACGCTTGTCAAGCGCGCCTCGCAAGCATGGATGGGGTGAGGAGAACTTTCTGTGTTCACCTGTGCGCAGGTATGCAATGTCTTCCTTGTCGCAAAGGTTATTTACGTGTGCCAGGTACTAAACTGCTCGTGAGATAACGATCAGGCTGTACATAGAGTATTCGCCACATTCGTGTGGGAGTATCAACGGGAACCAACGCGCAGAAATCATTTGTTTTCTCCCTTCTGTATCTGCTGAGATAGTGCATTTGTTTGT
Source organism: Rhipicephalus sanguineus (assembly GCF_013339695.2). Taxonomy (NCBI): domain Eukaryota; kingdom Metazoa; phylum Arthropoda; class Arachnida; order Ixodida; family Ixodidae; genus Rhipicephalus; species Rhipicephalus sanguineus. The sequence goes on along the minus strand of NC_051180.1, from coordinate 65,135,680 downwards.
ACACTAACTTATGCCTCGGTTTGTGGTAGGCGCGTTGCATAAAAATGTACCGTGCTTGTAATTAGCCAAGCCATTTAAAAAAATACTGCATTAATGTTAATTTCGAGGCTCTGACTTACTAACGTTTGAAGTTTGAAAAACAGGACGTAGACGAAAACGTGCTCTATTTTCGGAAAAAGACGTAATTCTATTCCCATTCCATGCCTTGCAAAAGGCGCTTAATTCCATTCTCATTCCATTCCTCCAAGAGTTGTCCCCATTCCATTCCGGGATCGTGAAAATGTGGAATTATTCCAGAGTCATTCAAATTCTGGGGGGGGGGAGGGTACTCCGCAACACTGGTGGGAAGCATTAAAGCAGGCCTTAAAGACTCCCTTCATTGGAGAGGAGGGGGGGTTGCTCAGAGGGCGGCGACCTATATACATACATACACACATACATACAGCCCATCCTAAAGAAATGGAAGGGGGGCCGCCCCCGCACCCCCCCCCCCCAGCTCCCCGTGACTTTAAGCCGTGCATTAAAGCACACATTATTTGCGCTGTTAGCATTGTCTGATGACTGGATGTTATTTTCCTTTTCTGCCACGCTATATTACATTTGTTAACGCGATTCCTTGCCCGACATGACACCTGTATAGGGTATTTTTGTGAAAGAGTTACAAGCACCAGCGTGGCACTCTGGTGGAAGACTCGACTGCCACAGAGAGGGCCCGGGTTAAAATCCCAACCGATCCTAGAAATTTGTTTCCCATTTAATCTTTTCTCATACCACGCGATAGCGGTCACGGACACCGGCCGCGGCGGACAACTATGGTGCAAAAGTCAGCTGTTGTGATTTCATAACAGGTTTCGCTGTAACATACTTCAGCGCCTACAATGCCCTCTCCACTTTCGCCTGCGTGACAGGCGCGCGAAAATAAACTTGCGTTAATATAATAAACATAGCTCGTTGCCCCTGTTTTCGTTTTTCGCACAATTTCAACATATCTTTGCTTTGGAATTCGTGCCTGAGGTGCGCTCTAATACTGTACCCTGAGATATGCATAACTGCTCACGTTGCATGAGCTCAGTTGTTCCGGATTGCGAAGTTTTCTCGTGAACCGAAAAACTAGTGAAAAAATTTCGGTTTCACTCCGGAACGAAATAATAGATAAAGTTTCGGTTACGTTTCCGTTCCGGTCAAAAATATCGTTTTCTTCGTTTTTCGGTTTCGGTTTTCGTTCCGTTCCGACACCCTGCTCCCAACAGATGTCTGAGAGTGCGGCATACATTGAGTATTAGTGACGAGCGCCCTCCGTATCAGTTAACTTATCATCGCCCTTCGCACCTGGAGCCAAATATATAGTAGATATACCGCTACAAAAAACTGTCCGTGTGTTATTTAAACAGTCTGCCATTATTTATAACGCACCTTGATCAAACCTGCTAGTGGGAAAACATCCCTTGCCACGTCGCAAATTACGCCCGCCTTCAGTGCTGATTCCTGACACGCAAGAAAAAGCCTAAAAGCGAGATTGCTTTATGGAAAGTCGCAAGTACTGCCCATATAGTTGTTTTATTTGAAGTGCTGTGATTTCGGTACAAAAACACGATGCTGATGCCTAGGAACATTGTATGGTGAGCTATTAAGAAGAAAAAGAGACCAGCTATATCGTAACACGCAGCCCTCTCGTGTCAAACGAAAGTTTAGCTAAGCGCCTTATTAAGCAAGAAAAGGAAAAAATGCTGTTGTTCCCCATGATCCTTCAACAGGCGAAAAATGAGTTTCATCCATTGAGTGGAGCACAACTGAATGCAACGATGGAACTTCCAAAGTGCAGCCATGCGCATAGGAGGGGCGAGACAAGACAATAAGCCTTTCTGCGTCTATTTCTAGTATTATTTTTATTGTACTTACATTGTTCTTCTTTCGAATGTTCAACCAGAAAGACGGCGCCTCTGCGCACTTACAGCCTCAACAGTGAAGCATGCATAGTGACCAAGAGAAAAGAACGAGACGCAACTCTATTATGTATTCAGTCTTGGCAATCTCCCTTTACACGGCTATGATAGCTTATTTACTATTTTGTGCGTTCCACATATCGTTCGCTCGAGGGAATATATTTTCTACGTTTGCATTAGGGCTCTAAAAATGCATGAGTGCTCACAAAGTGAAAGCGTTCATTTCCTAAGAAATGAAAACAAAAAAAGTTGGTTGATTCATTCTTCTATTCCTTCTACCCGCTGTTTCCGTTTTCTGGGACATACCCTTTCTGCGCCCCCTTTTTTCCATGATTCATGTGGCATTTTCCCTGAATACCTCACGTTGTTTTCTCGCTCGCTTCTAGTTTCAGTGCTTTTGCTTTAATATACTGAGATGCACCCTAGCAGGCACGTAAGGCGTTTCCACTTCCTTTCTCACGTGGTATGCGATGAGCGCATGCGGCTTAAGTTGGTTAAACGATAACAATCAAGGCGCAGTAACATGGACCTCCTTGAAACATCATAAAATGTTATTATCTTAGGACACCAACAGGCACGCACGCACGCACGCACGCACGCACGCACGCATGCACACACACACACACACACACACACACACACACACACACACACACACACACACACCAACACACACACACCACACAACACACACACACACACACAACACCACACACACACAACACACCACACACACACACACACACACACCACACAACACACCCACACCACACACACACACACACACACACACACACACACACACACACACACACACACACACCCACCCACACACAACACAACACACACAACCACACACACACAACACACACACAACACACACCACACACACACACACACACACACACACCACACACAACACAACACAACCCAACACACACACACACAACACACGAGATTATAATACAACAAGTGAGTCAGAGATTTGAGCGCACGTGACATCATTTCGACGGTTTATGTTGAAATGGTCGTAAGTGCCTTTGGACGTAAGTACATATACATTCAATGAAGAAAATGGGTAAGTTAACAACATACGGCAAAGCACAGAATCGCGAAAGTCTCTGCCGGATCTCTACAGAGAAAACAAACGTAGTGGGTGAAGCCATAATACTCCCACACAAAAGGGCAGAGGGAACCACAAGGAACTTCGGTATAAATGAAAAGCACACCATCGAAATATGTGCCCTGAAATTGTCACGACCAAGGAGCACGCAGTTAATCTTGTGAATGAAGGAACTTTCTTCGTGTTACCTTCAATGTATGGCTCCTTGCGCGCCGTCAATAAAGTAACCTTCAGAAAAAGCATGGCCTTCTCTGGAACGCAAGCTTACAGCCTGCATTTCGCGAAGAAAGTGGTGCACTTCGAAGGAAGCAGTGAAAGAAAAAAGTGGGAGAGATTTCGTGTGTGAGAGTGCTGCAACTGCTTGGCACAATGACCGTACGGACCGAGTTCGAGCGTTTAAGATGGGTTGGACTCGGGGAACGCATGGCATGAAACTCACAACAGGGCTCAACGCGTTTATGCCTGCCGTAAAACTGACTCTCTTGCGGCTTCTTTTCAGTCGGCCGGATGCTAGCAGAGGGCGTCACGCGCAGTGGAACACACACACCCCTATATATACAAAATATCACTCCACCGCTTCTCCTTCTACGCTCAATTTACCACCGAAGCTTCACAAGGTGCCCTGAAAAACTAAGCAGAAAATAAGGAATAAAAGGGGGCAAAGAACAGGAAGAGCGAAGATTATAGCTCCGCGATTTTGTCAAGTGCATAAGCCAGGCATATTGCGGATGTTCATGCTTACTTCTCTTCATACTATTTTAAACACCTTTTTCTCTATTCTTGTATTTATATAGTAAGAAAGGCGGACTTTACGTAGAATTGAAGGGTTTTACCTCAGTGGCATGTTTTCAGAACTGGCTCACGCAACTGCAAGACTAAGTGCGTCACGTTTATTTCGCATGAATCGCAATAAACAGTAAGAAGTATTGACTGAAGACGACGGAGAAGTGAGATAGATAGATAGATAGATAGATAGATAGATAGATAGATAGATAGATAGATAGATAGATAGATAGATAGATAGATAGATAGATAGATAGATAGATAGATAGATAGATAGATAGATAGATAGATAGATAGATAGATAGATAGATAGATAGATAGATAGATAGATAGATAGATAGATAGATAGATAGATAGATAGATAGATAGATAGATAGATAGATAGATAGATAGATAGATAGATAGATAGATAGATAGCGCAGTTCTGACGAGAAACGAGGCGAGCGGATAAGTACGAACATCAAATGGCATATTATGTCAAACAGAATATGCCACTGCAGTGTCCATTCGCACGAGATCAATTGCAACGGCCGAAGCCGCGGCCATAGCTTTGGCCATACGCGCAGCGGAGGCCAGGGGCGAATCGGCATTTGTTCTGACGGACTCACAGGACGCCTGCCGTCTTTTCCTTGGCGGGGTCTTACCGGACTGCGTATTACGCATACTGGGGACGGCTCTCACCATGGATCATGGCATGACTTGGTGCCCGGCGCACTCAGGAGTTGAGGGGAACGAACGGGTGGACCGTTTGGCTCGAGGCATGACAGGCCGAGCCGCGGACCACATCACCCGGGAGGACACTTCGACACCTGGCGCGCCAAGAGAAATCCTCCAATTTCAAAGACTAGGTAGGCGAACTAAAGCTCCACCTCATCCTAACCTAAACAGGAGACAAGCACGGGACTGGCGTCGCCTCCAAACAAACACGTACCCACATTTACACAGGTTACACAGAATGTACTCTCACAGATACAGCAACAAATGTCCGTGGTGCGATGCAAAACCGACATTGGAACACATAACATATCAGTGTACACAACGTCCGGAGGCTCCCATCTCGCCTGTGTGTAACAACGATTCCCTGAATTGGTCGTGGGAGGCGCGGCTCGCGGAACTGGAAATGGGAAGCCAACTGGCGACCCTTGACCAGGCCCGGCGAGCCGCTGTAGCCAGTGGGGCCCTGGAAGAGGGGCACCACCCACCCTAACCACTCCAAGGCATGACATAAATAAACGTTTCTTCTCTCTCTCTCTCCCCACTTGATTATTTTATTTTGCAGTCCCTAATGAAATAGGCGGCCCACGAAACAAATAAACAAGATTACAAACAAAAATTTCTAAAACAGAAAGCTATAAAAGGGACTCGCATTGCAGCAGCGAGAGGTAGAGAAAATGATACACGTAACAATAAAAGATACGAAGGTAGCAGTGTGTATCTGGCAGCGAACAGCGGCATCCGATATCCCAATTGACAATAAAGGGACCCTGAAACGGGTTTGACGATTTTGTACGAACTCATTGGGCCTTTAGCGCAAGTCCTAAGGATCATTTACAGATCAGTTTTAGCTCTGTGCGTACACTATGCAATTTATTACAAGGCTTTAAAGCTGCGAATCATCACCGGTCACAGCGGCTCAGCCAAACGCGTTGTGAAACCGCCCACTTCCAGTGCGTGTCGTATTGGAAGCGAGACGTCACGCAGACGGCTCATCTGATTGTATATGTCCAGTACACGTCACTGAACCTCCTGTGGGCAGCGAGCGTCGTCTGCCTGTGTTACAACGTACTCCGTTTGACGTGAGCAGCGCGACAGTGCTTATCTCGAGGTTTCTTTTCTTGGACACAATGAATTGCAATAGCCGTGTTGTGTACCATGTATCTAGCAATTGGTGACTTGTAAAGCTGCGACATCGTGCAATGTTTGTGAGGCATCTGGCGAGCGGAATCCCTTCAGCTCGTCGCTGCAATGAGCGTCGCGCTCTCGCTATCCGTTCAACGCCACGATCCACGTGTCTGCGGCTGTAACTTCACCCCTGAAGACACAACCACATTAGACAGTTATAGTTTAGCGTTAGCGTGATAGCGGGGGTTAAGGGAATAGCGTTACCGTGCCGCAAACGTTGGTTGCGGAAAGAGTGTTTTAGTTTAGCGGGGTAGCGTTTACGTGAGCAAGCCGGGATGGTGGCGCCACCTAGCGAAGGGTGAATGCTCATGTTTACGTGGGAAGCAGCGCAAATTGGACAAGGCACGAAAAGGAACGAAGAACGACGTCGTCCTGTCGTCCTTCGTTCCTTTTCGTGCCTTGTCCAATTTGCGCTGCTTCCCACGTAAACATGAACTATCACCAACTCGCCCAATTTTCAACTTTACTGAAGGGTGAATGCGTTAAGAAAAGTGAAAAGAACAAAGCCGAGAATGCTCGCCTGTATACCCGCACGCAGCAATATTACTCCTTTTGTTAGTGAAAATAAAAGTAAATAAATATGAACTAAGCACCAAAAGCGAAAATTTTCATGTTGCACACTTGTTTACACCGATCTTCTAGATAGGCCTAGGAACGTTCGAAATGGGAAGCGATCTCAAAAACTCCGCTATGTTACTCGTATTACTCTGTCGCCGAAGCTACCTGAAGGCAAGCGAAGTTATTTAGCACAGTCATTTGCTGCGAAAGAAGTGTATCTTTCAACAACTACGGCAAATTCAGTTCGAAGCGGGCGTCCGAAACCGCCGCCATGTTTTACGTACACTACGTAAACCACGCAAACACGGTAACGCTAAATCTGAAAAATAGCGTGCGTACGGTAAACGCTACGGGTCACGTACGGTACTGCGCATGCGCATTTCGGTCCCGCTATTCCGGTAAGCCCGCTATTCCGTTAAGCCCGCTAACCTATAACTGTATATTGCCCAAGTGAGTTGACGCTTATCGGTGATCGTTCTCGAAATATTTTTGTTTGTCCGCATGCTTCTGCAGGTTGTCGCCGTACAGGAGAATAAAATAAGATCGGAGCAGATGCGACGCACAATGTTTTTTCCAGTTGCGACGCACAATGTTTTTTTTTTTCAGTTTTCACATTATTTATGATACAATGTGCCAAGACAACAAAAAGGACAAACTTGCCTTCAAATTTAACAGAGACACGTGGTTTTCATAGCTAGCAAATACAGAGAATGTAGATCACACCCAAGGTGACGGCGTCCATCCGTCCAGCTTTGCAGAAAGGAAGCTGCGAAGGAGTCTTACATGTAAGCTGAGATGTCCATTTCTCCACAGCAAAGTTACGATGCTGGGTCCACGCAACAGTCGTTCCGCAGAAACAAACTTGCATGTGCACCCACAATTGAAGCACATCCAGCCAAGCAAATTCCTCACAGCTGCGTTGATGCTCTGTGTGTAAAGCGGCACTCGCTGACCCCGATATAAGAGCAAGCGAGATCATAAGTCACGATCACCAGCCGCACTCGAGACTCCGATGAGAGATTCTGAATAAGAGAGGGCGGTGCGGAAGGATACACAATATAAGCGCTGAAACGTACGTCGGATTTACACGATTGTCACCGCCAGTAAATATTGTGACGCTTATCCTCGTAACACCCTAAAAACTAATATTTTCTCGCGTTATTTTCTTGAACACAGCAGTAAGTGGGCCGACTCGCCTTCTTGTCATCTGCGCAGGGGACACTTTCGACTTGCGTTCGCTAAATTCCTAACCACTGAACTGCCCGCCGCTTGCAACCAGCACGCTGTGGGGAGTTGAGGGGTGAGGAACAATAGGGCGCACCTGCCCGAGAGCTGAGCTCATGACCTTCATAACAGGCATTCGTTGAATCCGCAATAACTGGATCGCGCAGGCTGCTGAGCCGTGTTTCAAACAAAAGTTGCAGAAAAAGCGTCTTTCCTTCCGTTGAACCTCTACCCGAGGGAGTAAGTGAGCCGTTCGTCCTCCCATTTGTCTTTTCCGAGACAGGTTTCAACATTTAGACCTCCAAATTTGCACACGACACGCATTTCGCCGCCGCTGGTCCTCTCACGGACTAACGACATGTTTTGAGGACTAAACTTGACGTTACTTTCCCCTTGAGCCGTTTTTTTTTTTCTTCGAGTGTGCAGGGTCATGTACACCCCTCCTTCCTCCCCCTCCTCCTTGTTGTGGACATATAGTGCATGATCAGACTGTTTCTCTCCTTTTCTTATACCGTCCGGTTTACAAACCAAATAAGCAAGGTCAAAGACACGTCTCAATGCTGTTCACGCGTCACACTTTTTTTAGAACATACGAAATCTTGCTTGAGCAGTAAAGCGCAATCAGCATTATCTCTTCCTCTCCGTACGAAACAGCACACAATGTACGGCGCATTCTCCTAGTGCAACCTTATGGATGCGATTCGGGATGTGGGCTATGCGGCAGGGATCTAGCATGTCCGAGTATCTTAAGGCGAGTAGCAGAATGCTTCAGGTGGAGAAGAAAACGCGTGGGAAGAGCGGGCGTAGAAGAAGAAACGACAGTGAAAAGGAAGTAAGGGATTAGACTGTGGGAATGCGGCACTCTGAGATGCAAGCGGAGCGCGAAGGAATCCTCATCCCTCGAAACTATCCCCTTTAAGATGGGCGAGGAGCACAGAGGCGGCACCGATGGTAATGCGCCAGAGAGCAGCTACCGCCTAAGGTGGGCCGTATTTATCCTTTGTGCGTCGGTGTCCCGTTCTCTTCGTCTCGTACGTGATCGCCAGTTTCTCCGAGTTCGCCTCTCTTCGTCACCCGAAAGCCCAGCGGTGTTGCGGCGTTTCGCGTCTGAGAGAGACGAAGAAGGGATTAGATACGCTGGCGGCATTCAGCTTGGAAGGGAAATAATTGTGACAAAAGGCGTTGTGGTGTATCGTACAGTCCGGTGGCCAGAAGACTCTGTCTCTCTCTGAGCTCTTTGCAAGGCAACAAAAAGGTGGTGCTGACCGGATAGCCACTCGGAAGCCAACCGAAACAGCAGAGAGTGGTCGGTGGGCAAGAGCTGACCCCGATCAATCGTTTCTAGTGTGCCATGTGCCTTCCCGACTTTCCCGCCACCTTCTGTGCTTGGAAGCGAACCGAAGCGGACTACGCCTCGATGCCCCTCGTGACGTTTCATGACTTTTCTTCTCTACCTTTGAGGAGGGTTCTCTGGCGCATAATCGGAGGCCAACAATTCACCTCTCACGGGCTCAAGCAGACCGCTAAAAGTGTGCCGGGGTGGCTTAGAAAGGGTTCCCTTTGATTCCTGGCATTTACAGCATTTTGCCGCGGAAGAAGGCAGCGCTGCCTCTTCGCGGGGTCTTTGTCCGCCCCTCACACTTCACGCCTCCGAAGTCTATCAGAGTTTTGAAATGAGCGGGCTGCGCAGCAAGGGATTGGTGCGCCTACGTTAATTATCTTGAAGTCCCACTTTGGTCTCCTCGTGTACAGTGTAGGAAAATCCATTTGCAGAAGCGAGCGTGTCATTCCGTTCAGTCATTTGCACGTGGCACGCTCTCTTCAGGGGTTCATGAATTTTCTTTGTGTTCATATTGCGATACGAACTGATCCGCTGGTGAGCAAGACTGTGGAGTCGCTGTACAGGATATAGCCCTTCAGATGCATAATCATATCGGAATGTTAGTACATCTAGCAGGATGCTACTAGAACAACGTTTATCTCGATGAAAAGAATAGGGGGAGAAGATATTAAAATGCTTATCGTCAACGGCGAAGGTCATCCTAGCTGCAGCTTTCGCAAAAAGTATAAAAGAAAAAGAACGAAAAAAAAGAAAAACGCCGGGGCATGAAATGATAACAAAAATGAATACGTAGTTATTAGGATAGAGGACAGCGTGAATGAGCATGAATGAAGACAATAAGCATTGTCTTGCACGATTTGCGGACCCGTGGTGGCTGAACGTGCGGAGCGTTGGTAATTCATGTTCGTCAGCGTTCAAACCAGTTCAAATGACATTAACGGGCACCTCAGAGCGTTAATAGCACTCAGGTGCCCGTGGCAGTTTTCATACACTGTGATTTGCCTCCGCTCGGTTTTGTAATCAAAATGCGCAACGAACTCTTTGATACGCGTATGAGATGTCGTTTCGAGCCGGCTGTGGGCTACACGAGCATTTAGGCTTAGTTTTACGACCGGTGTATCGGTTGATGGCCGGTTCGCTGTCCGACTGGCATACCTGCTTTTTTCTTTTGCGAAAAATATAAGAGGCCTCTGTACGTCTGGTGCTTCGTTTGCGTGAACACATTGCTTACACTGCGCGGTGCCTGAAGCTTGCAGTGTATGGTCGGCGGTAGCTTTACGCGACTCGGGGAGCTGCGGGGGGGGGGGGGGGGGGCAATCGAAAGTCTATGTATTATCGCGAGTTATACATCGACGGCGATTACCTTCCATATTAAAGAAGCAAAAGCAGGCCAACGCGTCGACGCCCCCCGCGCTTTTGTTTATCTTCATGCCCAAGAAAAAGTTAGGGGTTCCGCGGCACTCTGGAACAGCCGTTGTGGTTCCCCTAGGCCAGAAAGTTTGAGAACTCCTGCACTAGAGAGCTGACACAATCTGAACGTTGTTCACTATATGAAGTATATTCAAAGAGATAGCCTACCAGGACCGTCCGTTAGGTGAAAAGTACGAGCTTCGTTTTAGCGATGTTGAAAAGATGATCGCACTCCTGGGGCAACACCATGAATGACCAATCAGTATATCATTTTGCTTAAAAGTACGACGGGCTCATATCTGGACAGGCAGACCTCGCGATGATAGCCTGTTCTCAGACCAGAATTTGGCGGTTTTAAGGCGGAACTTGCTGTCCATTCATGCCTATCTACTTGTCATATACAACGGCAAGTCAGCATATTTATTTATTTATTTATTTATTTATTTATTTATTTATTTAGGGTAACGAGCTCAGAATCGAAGGCATCCTGTCGAAATACGACCTGAACCCGGACTGGGACACATCTGCGCCGGACTTCTTAGACGAAGATGGCGAAAGGTAAAAGAAAAAAAAAAATCAGAAAACGCGTGGCCTTTCTGCCTAGCAGTCTTCTTATGAAGCGGTAGAAAAGGCGAGAGTTTGCGTGATTGAATCTGTTCGTCATCTCACAGATGGAGTGCCTTTAGTTTTATTCAGTACCGAAGTTTCCTAAGTAATACAGAGATGACGAGATTGTATTGCCGTCACTGCAAAGATGGGGAACCATCAGATAAATCATAGTTGATCACCATAGCTGACTCAAAAGCTCCTAATCCTACTCGTCGGAGTTCACAGTAGATATAAAAATGATTTGGACCTGACGCTGTGTTGGCGTCGTTGTCGTGTGAAGGTGCGTTGAGACCACCGGAAATGAAACTGCAAGGATACCGTGCTTGCTTTCGATTTCCTCTAACTTATTACAGAGACATGCCATGGGAGACGATGAGGGAGCCAGTGCAATGAAAAAATAAAGCCCACACGAAAGACAAGTGTGTCTGCAGTAACTCGATGTGAAGCGGGACAGGTCACAAACCCAGCAAGTTATAAGGCAACAAGAACAGAAAAAGAGATCAGAGAAGGGTGCACAAGAAAATGGCAGTATACGGTTGGATGCTCACGAAAGCAATAACTCCATGATGTAGAAGCTCCAGTGTTTTCTTTCGCGAAGTTGCCATGACGTTGCTTTCAATGTTTTTTTTTTTTTGTGAGTAAGGATACAACTGGTTATCTCAAGATTTAAATTAACAAAAATATTATTACTAGCGTCGTAAGCAAAGTGATAAAAATGGATGAGTGAAAAGTAATTGTCAAAAAGAAGTGACATTCTATGGAAGCATAAAAAATTTTCACTCTCTAAAAAAAAAAGAAAAGCTATTTCCTGCTTTAAGCAAATTGGTTTAAATGAACGGAACAACTTTGGAATTTAACCTTCTAATTTATAAGAGATGAAACTTTCCTGAATCTGAAATAATCAATCTCGCGGTGCTCCAGCCCCGCAGGGGCGCTTATACAAACACCCTCCTTTTGTGTGTACGTGCACAGTAGGGAAATAGGCTTTGATGACCGGCGAGGATAAGGTGCATATGTGAAAAGAAGGAAAACAGTACTTATAGAAGTTAACCTATACGATGGATGATTGGCAGTGTCGGCCATGATCGTTCGGGTCCAGTCATCGCACCAGAAGTACGCCGTGTGGCGTGGAGAAGGTGTCCCTCTTGCGGCGCTAATAATTTTCTTTCCGCCTGGTCCGTGACCAGCGGTGCCGTCATGTTGACACTGCGGGCCCTAAGTGAGAACGACAGCGTAGATGATATACGATGTCACACGCACGAATGATTGCCGAAGTACCCCGGTAGCCCACGATGGGCAATATTGCCGCGGGACGTGCGATACAGAGAATTGATCGCGGACTTGGAGGCTGCTGCGGCTGCTTACAGCTGTGGAGACGACGACGCCAGATATCCATGGCCCATGACAATAGCCGCGTAACGGGAATCCACAATGCGAATCCCTCTCGCATTGCACATACGCCGAGTCGAGCGAGCTGTTTTGCGGTCCCGCGAGCTGTTTGGTGAAGAGAAGGCTCACGCGAGGCCCATACTGACACGGCACACGCACCGGGATCCCTGGGGCAATTCTCCTGCTCCTTTACCTAAGCGCCCGCCATTAGGCGGAGTCTGGCTCCACATCCATCCCAAGCCAACCCTTTTCCCACCCTAGAGCCACTCGAGGAACGGGTTAGGAACTTGCCGCCGCTTGCCCTTCACTGTATCCATGGGGGTGTGCGTGGCTTTATAGTTTCGGACCGCTCATCGCGTGCTAGCTCGTATTGACATCACTGTTCCGAAAATGGCCGGCGAAATCGCTTCCCTTCCTCCCTTCGGAAGAAAACAGCCCGGACCACGGTCTATCAGTGCTTTCGTCCCGTCATTTGCACTGTATTCTGGTCTACGGCAACCACGCTCGCATGACCGTGTGCTTTGATTTCCAGCGGTCACCTCTGGCTACGCGCATCACGTCCTATGGCATTTTTTTTCTTTCCAAATTCGCAGTGCTGAAAGGAGAAATGGAAGGAAGGAAGGAAGGAAGGAAGGAAGGAAGGAAGGAAGGAAGGAAGGAAGGAAGGAAGGAAGGAAGGAATACGAAAAGGAGAAGGCAGGGAGGTTAACCAGACAGCAGTCCGGTTGGCTACCCTACGCCGAGGGAAAGGGAAGAGGAGTGGAAAGATGGGAGAAACAGAGAGAGAGGGGGGAGCGCAAAAAAATGGAAATGATCAATAAATGCATTGAAACGTATGTAGCGGTGGCACTGTAAAAATAGTCACAAGCGCTCACAAGCGTTCACACAGGCCCGTAGTCCTTAAAAAGCACAAAAGTGCTTTAACTGCCTTGTGGGCCGACGAGCGATGGGGACGGTGCTCCACAAGCATCAAAGGGGAAATGCATTCTGAACAAATGATAGGGAGAAGCAAAACTGCGATTCGGCCTAGTTGGAACAAGTTCATTTTGAAATACTTGCGCAGGCACACAAGGACAAAGAAGAGAGACACACACAGGCGCAATCTAACAACTGGTTTATTTTTTGAAAAACGTTCACTTAACACCCCTCGGAACTGCGCACTCTGATCACTCAAATTGATTTGAAATGCGCACATCGCGCTCTTATCACATGCTTATTGAACAGCAGACAAGAGTGAAATTTCCTTATCTAGCAAGGCAACAGATGGGTGACTAACACATTTTTCTTTCAGCCTGTCAATATGAAAGGCCTCCATTATTTCTCTTGAAGTTCTGTTCCGATGTCTGTACTCTAAAGTAGTGTTTTCAAAACAAGGCGAACATGAGCACTCATTGCAATGCATTGCTAAATGTGTACTTGGGCGACCTTTCAGGCTCGACATATGCTCCCTTAGCCTCGTATTAATGCATCTGCCAGTCTGCCCCACATATACATGTCCGCACGTCAGAGGTATATTGTACACCATATTGAACGAGCAGTTCACAATGGGGTTGTGGCATCAAACACAAGCTCCAGTTTGTTGAATGTGCAAATAATGTGGTGTACAATATACCTCTGACGTGCGGACATGTATATGTGGGGCAGACTGGCAGATGCATTAATACGAGGCTAAGGGAGCATATGTCGAGCCTGAAAGGTCGCCCAAGTACACATTTAGCAATGCATTGCAATGAGTGCTCATGTTCGCCTTGTTTTGAAAACACTACTTTAGAGTACAGACATCGGAACAGAACTTCAAGAGAAATAATGGAGGCCTTTCATATTGACAGGCTGAAAGAAAAATGTGTTAGTCACCCATCTGTTGCCTTGCTAGATAAGGAAATTTCACTCTTGTCTGCTGTTCAATAAGCATGTGATAAGAGCGCGATGTGCGCATTTCAAATCAATTTGAGTGATCAGAGTGCGCAGTTCCGAGGGGTGTTAAGTGAACGTTTTTCAAAAAATAAACCAGTTGTTAGATTGCGCCTGTGTGTGTCTCTCTTCTTTGTCCTTGTGTGCCTGCGCAAGTATTTCAAAATGATAGGGAGAAGGAAGAGAGAGAAGGCCACACCCTAAATGGGTTAGGAAGACGAAAAGCAGCTGCTTCTCGCAGCCACACGGGAACTTTTCGTGACGCAGTCGACAGTCGTCCTTAGTGAGCGCCTTGCGTGGTGTTTTAGCGATCACGAAATGGCTATTCCTTCTGCATTGCACTTGCGCACGCTTATACTGTCTATCTTCTTTGGTTTGATGTTCTTCCATTATACCCGTGAGTTGTTCACTCTACCAGGGAGGATGGTTAGCCACCAAATGTGGACACCCGATGTCACTGAAATGTCTGCACGGCCATGCAGCCTCTCTACTCCCACCTCTCACTTAATCCTTTAGGTGTTTTTTTTTTTTTTCGTTCGTGATATTTTTCTCTGCTGAGCATGTACAGGGCGCAGTGCAAGGAAATAAACTGGAACGTACTTTCGCTCATTCCACTAGTCCTGCTCTATTTTGTCTATCGCTCCTTTCAACCATAAAACCTAGTCGCTCGTTAAATCTCACATAAAAACCTGCTCTCCAGCTTACTGCTCCGACGAGATAGCGTGTCGTTAAACACGTAATAACGTAAGCTGCACTGCTTTCGCAACCGATATGACAGTGAACCTCCAGTCAGAGTTGTTTTTGGAGAAGGTAAGTGACCGCAGTCAGAAGAGTAGGTTCGCAGTTTTTGCTTTTATATGTGTATTAGCAGTTTTTATATATGCTCTGTAACAGCCCCATTATTATGTGGAATCCCTTGAAACGCTTAACAACCTTTTGCACGCTCTGCAAGCGCTTACTTCGGAATGAGAGGGACAAAATGCTAGTACCATGTCCACTCCGCCCATTAAAAGGCAATCTACTCTGAACAGATGGTGCGAAGGTTGTGTAATCTTCTCTACGCATGTCGCACGATGAATGCGTAACTGCAACGTCGCCAGGCTCAATTTAATAGCTTCAGTACATAGCATCTGCGTGCAGTTTAAAAGATATATACGCCAACCAGTAGGATGAAATGAGTTTGCGTGCATTTAAGAAATATCATCGCAATATCAATATTTCTTGCACGAAATGCAAGGACAGTGCAATAGCTGGGTGCGGTAATCCCCCTACAAGCTGAAGTGCATTTCGAAACATGATATTAAGGCGAAAGCCTTAAATTCCTCACTAAACACGAAATTTGACCGTAGGCGTCCCGCATAGACGGCGTCTCTCGGCCTGCGGCGTCGGGGACCAGTGATGCAAAAAAATCATCATCGCGTGATGACGTCACACTATCACAGTCATCATGACGTCACACATAGCAAAAATTTGTGACGTCATCATGACGTCACAAATTCTGGCGTGACGTCATGTGACGTAACGCCGCATAATACGGTTGTAGAGCCCTCCTTTGGGCGTCGAACAAAACCGGAGAGCGCGCAACTTCGAGAAGAAAAATTGGCCGCGTATCTGCGTGCTTCGCTGCAAATGTCGTGTAAAGACGATAGAAGAGGCGCTGTGTGAGATATGGACGCCATCTGGCAATACGTCGAGAAACATGAGTGCTGTGTTGCGTGCTGGTAGTCCAGGCGCAGCAGCAGGCGAAGACCGGCGGTGACCAACGCGACCGGCGGGGACGCCAGCCAGCCCGAAAACGCGGTTTGGCGCGAAGCGCTGAAGCAGAGAAACGTCCGCACTCAACGAGTACTCTCCACATACTCTTTTATTTACACGTCGCCTGGGTAAAACAGGAACGCCAGAGCGGCGCCCACAACCGGCAGCCTGAAGGCCGCCCACAACGCTGCTTTTTCATTTTTTAAATATTTTTTTTCACCTTCTTGGCCTTCTCAAAACTAAAGTTTTTCAACACCAACCCATGGCATTCGTACAGTGCAATACAGAACCGAAACCGAAACACAACAATGAGCTCGTGCGAAGGGCACGGAGGAAGGCAAATTTCAGCGCAGTCGCATTTTCAGCTTTGTTGAAACAGCGCTCACTAGACGACGACGAAGTAAAAGAAGGCACACGACAGGCAGCGCCTGTCCTGTGCCTTCTTTTACTTCGTCGTCGTCTAGTGAGCGCTGTTTCAACAAAGATGAACGCATACCAACTCGCTCAAGCTTCCATTCTTATGCATTTTCAGCGCAGCTTAAGAAACTAGGGTCCTTAAAATTACGTATGTATGCATTTTCTATCAAAGGAACACGCCACCTAATACTTACCTAGTAATGTTGCACCTCAGATATGCATGATATTTACTTTTTGATCGACAACGTTCACAAGTATGAACAGCCATACCAGTTCAAGACGGCTGGCCCTTGGGCAAGTGGTTCAACTTTGGCCGAGTGGCTGAATCGAGGGACGTGCCGACAAACAGAAAGACAGACAGACAGAAAGACAGACCAAAATTTCTGCGTTTAAGTTCCCCAAGAAAGACTATCGTCTTTAAAAAATAAAGGCGGCGCTTCGCAGTGGCACGTGAAGCCACGGCTCGTCTTTCCTGCTGGTGTCGATTCTGGCTCAGCTGTCTCGTTCCTTCGTTCCTGTGGAATAAGCCGACACCGTCATCACGTGACATCGTAGATTAGTCAAATGTGGGCTGACCACTGGGGCAGTGCGAAACCAGGTGAGCTGCCTCCGATCCTGGAGGCAGTGCGAAACCACGCTAGGGGCACTAAGCTTTCGGAGGCTGGCGGGGCAGGATAAATGCATCTAGGGAGTTCGCATGACCAGACCTTCATGTAGACTCCCGAATACATCTACTGAGAAAAAAAAAGGTGGCTTTCGCCTTCGGGTCGTCTTAGGTGAATGCACAAGGGACCCGGTGATCTTTATATGAAATTCCACACTTTCCTTTATATAGTTTCCAGTAAGTTCTTCTCACTAGCCTACAGCAGCTTACAAATGCAATTTCACGATTGCATATATCACTAATGATTATTTTACCCAGGCTCTCGCGTCTCTTTCCAGATTCCTCTAAGCAAAAAAAAAAAAAAAAAACCAATGGAATTATTCAACCTGGATTTGCGCACCTGCATCTTACCACGTTAGTCTGCTTTGTGCGCAATACAAAGATAAAACCAAAAGAAAACCTTTACCACTCAAACATCAGGAAAGCTACCACCTCAGCATAGCATTGGCGTCGGGATCTAAACCTCACGTAGTCACCGAAAACGTTTTTCTTTCTTTTTTTCGTGTGAAACATTGAAGAGATATACGTCAAATTGCAAAGAAAGTGTAGGAAGGAACAACTGGAAGTATAAAGAGTAGTACGTGCCCTAGTACTGAACTAACGTTAGTCCCTGCTGCTAGAAAATCAAAAGAGATGCATGTATGTTAGGCGAGAATGCACATCGTTCCAATACACAGCGAGCGGCAGTAGCAGTAATTTTCAAACTCAGCATCGTCAAGCAGTACTGAAGGAGTTACTTTCTCTCAGTAAGCATGCAACAACGATTCTTTAGAGTCTGGCGAAAGACGCTCTGTAAGTATAACCTAATACTGCCTCTACAAAGATGTTTCTTCACGTATTTTTCAGTGCGTGAGTTTACACAGATGTAGCAATACGAAGTAGGTCATCGTTTGCTGAAAAAACAACCTTTAAAGGTATTGTCATCTACTGAAAACGGCTTCTAGTGGCTGCTGCATAATAATGGCTCGCAGGCACTGCTTCCATCTGGACAGCGCCAAGCTTGATAGTCCCGGCAGCGCAGTGCATCACTACAGGCCCTCACGCAATTCCTAACGTGGCCACGTCATCTACGTTGTGCCAGGAATGTATGTGCGCGTGTGGACATTCACGTAGTAAGGACTGGATCGATCGAAAGCAATGTCGTAGCGAATGCTGGATAACCTCGCGAGCCGTTGTTCATTTAGGTGTACCATACGTTTCATCGCCTGCCTTCTAAGCATTGTGTCTCGCCCACCCGCGACTCGTGCAGTACTGAAAAAGCAAAAGCGTACTGCAGTCGATCAACGATGGAATTTACTGAGCCGCAAACAGTATTATTTGCGTACCGTCAACTTTTTTATTGCGTTTTTCAAGCGACACATTCCTCCTGTCCTCCAACGAAGCGAAAAACGTATTCCATAAACGTTTGTTTTCAGTATGAGACTAGCAATGCATTTCTCAGGGATGCACAGTTCTAATCAGAAACAGTGCTGTCCTACATACTCTGGTTCTGAATTAGAAATAGCTGCTAGCGGACAAATTCAGAAGCTGTATTGCTTTCACGGGTTGCAGCTTTTCCCGCTTTACAGAGTGGCTCTGCGGGAATAATTTAACAACGCCTGTTTCTCTTAAAGCGTTGCAGAAGCAGGAATAACGCGCGCTGAAGCACTCATTCTTCGATTAAATAAATAAATATTTTACCTTCAGGGCCCGAAGGCCTTATAGATTGAGACACTGCAGTGTGGAGCAATAATTCAAATCCATTCACTTGTGAGAGCGACAACTGATTGTCATATCAAATTCCCGGTCACAAGCAACATTATGAGGAACCACTTCATTCAGCCGTCCTCGAGCCGAAATAACATTGATCATGATATATACAGATGATGAAGATGCACAAGTGATGATTATATGTGCAGAGGATGAAGAGCCATTCATTATATATACATATGCTCTTTGCTAACTGTACTCTCTACCACTTAAAGATTTAATGTAGCAGTGCCCACAGTGTAAGTCTTTTAATTATAGATATCTTGTACAAGACAGAGGGTACGCTCCCGCCAGAATGATGACGCACCCTCTGCTTGCAGTAGAAATACGATATACAGGTCTCCACGAATCTCAGGACCTATTCCCGTTATTTCCATTTGTGCAGTAGCAGCAGATGTGCTTTACCGGATTTCAATCCTCCGTTTATATTACTACACACGTCCAGTTCTTGAAAGGCGTTAAAATCTGTCACTTCTTGCTGCGGCTTACGACTATATTGGAGAAATTTAGGACAGGAAGAACATTTAGGATGTGCAGTGACATGCGGACCGAATAAGTTCCGTGAAATGTTATTCAAAGGCAGGATATTTGTAAAGTGGGAGGGTGCCCCATCTTTCTGGACACACGCATATGTAACAGAGCATAGGCGATTGAACCTTCGCTTTACATCCCGCCGCCATAAGCACTTTCAGACAGCTTCCCATCGTGCATAACGGGAGCAGGGATCGGCAGCCTCTTTTATATCGTGGTGATTTCCCTAACCTAACAACATGAGATAAAGAGCCAAAGAAGCAAACTTCTGCACACTAGAAGAAAACATGAGCAGGAAAATACATTATCGCTGGCACTCATATAACCATGCTTACTTTAGCTTGTAAGCAGAGCACGCACGCATGGCGAATTATTAAGAAAGAGATACGCGTAAAGAATATTTGTTGTACTTCAGGTAAGGAGGAGATCTACTAAAATAGTAATAGATAAATGAGGAGAAACAACACATTTGACAATTGTTTCATGCATATTTGAATAGCGCATTCCTCAGCTACAATGACTTGAGAAATGGGAGCAACTCTGGGTATAGAGTCGCGTAGACAGTAGAGAAATCACGTCATTTCATTTCTTTTTGAAAGTTCGCTGTGGTCTTTAGAGCAGCCCAAAGAAAAGTGAACATAGTCCTTAGCTGCAAAAGCGTCATGATTCTCCACCCCCGCATTCGCTCTTTCCTTGTCATGTAATCGATTTTTACGCACTTTTTGTCGGCTTCAAGACACGTGCCCTTTTATTTTTTTCCTTGCATTAGTTATTTTTTTAGCATTCACGACTACCCCAGCTCTTTACTTTTTCTACATAAACAAAGCTATCTGCTTCTGAACGGATTTTATTAAATGCGAAGCATTTCTTAGCGAACTTCTGCGACTTTGAGCGTATCTATCTATCTATCTAGGCGCCTACGACTTTGTGCTCTCCTGCTCGTTTCCTTAATCGAATGTACACCAAAATTGGTATGGCATAACCTGACTGTATGGCGAACACGAATGACGAGTCATAACATGAAAATCATGATATTCATGTCATGAACGACATGATATACATGCCACAGTCTTGGTGCTCTTACGGCCGTTTCGTTCACTTGATATATACCAAAATTGATACGGCGTGACAAGAGTGTATGACGAACATAACTGACACGTCCTAACATGCAAATCATGAAACGCATGTCATGTACAGCATGATATACATGCCACGCTCATGGTGCGCTCGCGGCCGTTTCGCTAGCTTGATATATACCAACATTGGTACTGCGCGACGTTACTGTGTAACGAACATAAATAAGATGAGTTAACATGAAACAAGACATGCTGTACATGACACGCATGTCATGTACAGCATGACATACGTGCCACGCTCATGGTGCGCTGGCGGCCGTTTTCACGAGCTTGGTCTACCCCGAAATTGGTATTGCGCGACGTTACTGTGTAACGAACATAAATAACATGAGTGGCACGCATTTTCCTCAGTGACAGGCAAGACGATGTATGCAGCTCTTTGCTCGCTGCTTCGCATTACATCGATTCCTACAATGCGTGGGATCTGGCGGTTTTTTTTTTCGTTTTTTATTTGCTCAAATGGAAACCCAAGGAGTTTGCGGTTTACAAAGCAATGTTACCAAGTTTTGTGTTCAGTCGTAAAAATCGATGTCTATGCTGCGATGAAAAATTCTTATGTGTGGTGGATAGAACGAAGTGTGTGGGAAAAAAATCGAGTTTCTGGAAACAGGAGCTCCTTTCTTTTAGTCAGCGTTTATTGCGGGGCGTTGGAAAACAGGGTATATGGGAGCCATCAAACAATGAATACTCTTTTTGAAAAAAAAGTCGCGAATTCCACCTGTACAAACAATGGTAAACGCTCAAGATATGCTTAGTTGCGTTCCACTAACTGCTTTCATCGCCGTACGCCTGTGTTTCCTCGTAGTATAGCAGGAAAAACAGCGACAACTTTGCAGCGTACCTTTACTGCATATCTAATGCTCAGAAATATGTTCTCAGCGACTGTTACTGCGCAATTCGTGAAACAAAAGCTGTAGCAGCAGTCCATTAGCACATATTTTTTTTTTCAGATTAACGTAGAAGTGCTTTATAAGACGGTTAATTATACAGGAAGATAATTGCGCGAAACAATGGCGCGAATATTTTTTAAAGCAAATGTGCTCACATATTTTCCAATCTTATGGTAAGCACCTTAATTATGATTCAGCAGTTCTCTCGCAAATTGTTGGTGGCCATTGTTGAAATGATAAATGCCCAGTATTCCTACATTATCCTCAATTCGCGTGGAGTTGTGAGGAATAAGAAAAACGAAAGAAAACTCACAGGGTCCATTATGTGGTCGCTTATGACGACTCGAAGCCGAAAACCATTTTATTCTTATTCTTTTCCTTCTCAGTCGATGTAATGATCCTCCTGCCTCCGCCTGCGAAAGCTTCCTCGATCTGACGTGGTTTTGCACAGCCTCCGTAATCGGCCCGCTTTTGACCGAGCAACGCTCTCTCACGATTACGTCCCCATGACATCACGATGATGTCACAAATTCATAGGTCGCCACATTGTGACGCCATTGACGTCGTCATGTTACATTGAGGTCATGTGACTTTTGATACGTCGCCTGCACACACACATTCACTTGAGTATCACGTGGCTTTTGACCGACTTTATTAGTTCTTGTATTGCGATAGCAGTTATGTGGACATTCTTGCCGTCGCCGTCATGTCCCGGATATTTATATGTATGCATATAAAAAAACGCATAAAGAAAAATAATTTAGAAGAAAAAAAGCATCCCGAAGCACCCGACCGGGTATTCAAACCAGCGACGCCTCGCTCGCCAGCGCACTGCGTTACACAACTCAACCACACGCCATGCATGTGCCGGCGAATTAACGGTGAGCTATTTATATGCTCCATTTACCACTGGTGGTACGCATATCTCCGAAGAGCTTGGGCGTGTTTTCTATGACACAACGCTCCTACATTTTCTTTCAATTTGAAAACTGCCCTTTATACGCGCACAACAAAGTGGCCCCTTTCTGTACTCAATCGTGATGTGGAACGAAGGAAAAAAGAACACCGGGCGCACCTTGCGTCAGACACCCGCTTGTGCCGAAGACGCAGAGGGGTCGTTCCACGTGCCGCAGTGTAAAAGAAAAAGAAATATCTAAGAGCACCTGATTCTTCATTGTCGACACTTGCAGCGCGTTGCTCAAACACAAAGACGTAACAGCTGTGACAGTTGTTAGTTCACGCTTGTCCTGTGTATACCTGCGCATTCTTTTCAGAAGTCCTTCTTTGTGCTTCGGCGGCGCGCTGCAAGTATCGAGCTGCATGTCATTCCTCGTGTGACATTTCACTTTCTTGCTATCGCATTCATTGCGTCGCCCTTGCGGCGAAACTGTGACTTTTTTTCGTTACTGGTATTGAAGCCGACGCCGGTCTGGCGATGTACATCGCTGTTAAATTTTGGCGTTTGATGAGGCATCTAATATTTTCGTATTAATAGTGGTTAAAGTTTTATGTAAGGACGTGAAACGTGCCGGCAGTTTTGATCGACGAGTTTTGATGCACTTTCTTAACATTAAGAATGAAGATCCCTAAAATTGTGTACGTAGTGAAGTGTACTAAAATAAACATTTATTTCATGCTGGGAGACTATAATAAAGAAAGCGCTTCACGAATATATCAGTACTGCACAACAAAACAAACAACGATATCGACGCGGCACTTGTGTATGCACGCCGGTTTATTTAAACTGACTATGTCTTCGAGTATCATAAGGAGCAGTTTCATTATACGCTGTCAAAATTGTCTAGGCTTTCTTTTTCCCTTGACTACAGTAGAAAAGCTGGACGCGAATAAAGTTTCACGCCAATTAAAAGTTGAGATAAATAAAACAATCACAGTTTGACCGCAAGGGCGAAGAATGAACGCTATATCAACAAATTGTAGTATTATACGAAGAAAGGCTGGCAGCTAACTCTTTTCGATCCGATCTCGGGTAACCCTACAAAACGCTGGTGTAAGAGAATACAGCCGTTCCACGAAAAGCGGCAGTTTTTAGAACACGAAAGGGTATACGAGCCGTCTGTGATCATTGCCGAGATAATGCGCGCGCCAGCAATCGCGACCAT
This sequence comes from Rhipicephalus sanguineus, assembly GCF_013339695.2. Classification (NCBI taxonomy): domain Eukaryota; kingdom Metazoa; phylum Arthropoda; class Arachnida; order Ixodida; family Ixodidae; genus Rhipicephalus; species Rhipicephalus sanguineus. The sequence continues at coordinate 65,112,221 of NC_051180.1, read as the reverse complement.
GCCCTTAAATACAAAGTTCACAGTTGCTGCTCGAGCGAACCCCCCGTACCCACCGCTTTCCTTCATGCTCCTTGAAGGCGGGCGGGGCGGTTTCCTCAATCCAGCAGGCCTAGCTCGCGGCGTGATGGTATGGCATGCGCCCTCCGTGCAACGGAGAAGGGTCGGCTCTTTTCATCTCTGCTTCACCCGCGTTGGTCGGCCCCGCCCGCGCGCCTCTACCCACGGGTAAAACATACGATGCGCGGAACATGAGGGCAACGGCGACCGCGACGGCAAAAACCCGTCGAGAGTATTCATATAACTGAGTAAAATTACGACAAATTCGCGCCGGTGGTGTCAGGCCTGAAAGGACAGCGGAGCTTGACGGCCATCCTTAGCCTACTAGCGAATCCTAGCTAGAGATAGCCGCTTAAGCTTCGAAATAGCCACATGACTATAGAGAGAGACAGTTAAGCCTAAGAAAGGGAAGTTGATCCCGCCTCTCCATTTCTTTCTCTATCTTTCTCTTTCTTTCTATCTCTCTCTTTTTCTTTCTGTCTCTTTCTCTTTCTAGCTCTCTGTGTCTTTCTTTTCCTCTCGCCCATAGCAACGCAATCACATGGTCAGCACAAATGCTTTTTCTGCTACCATTTCTAGATACCAAGTGGTTACGACGCTCGCCTTCGTACTGTGAGTACCCGGTTTCGAATACCGCCTAGCGAAGAAATTTTATTTCGTTTTATTTATTTTTTCTCCTCCTCCTCTCCGCTTCTCAACTCCTCTCCTCCTCCTCCTTTTCCTCAGCTCCACTTTGTGGAGCCGAACTTTCGCTTAACGATCGCCTCCCTCAGCCTTCCCCGCTCCTAGCCTCAGCACCCCTCGTTTTACTACGCTTTATTTTCTCCCAACCCAGGCTCCAACCTTCTTCCCCAGCACTCTCTTTCACTCCGCTCCCTCCCTCCACTGTTTTTGCATTCCCTCGCACCTGCTGTACTCGGTTGTGGGGCTTGCCCATTTCCTATGGCGTATACCTGCCCGAGGTTTTGTGGACGCCACCGGACTTATCGCGAGCTTTAAACAGCTCCGCTAATAAAATAGAAAGCGGTGGTTAATCTCCTAAAATTCGCGTGGTTTGAGAAGGACGGTAACGATGCTTTTTGTGTACGCGGACTAAGACTTCTGGTTATTCTTCGCGGGTGCTTTTCGTGGCTATCTCCCTCATAACTCAATCGGAAGCTTTTAGTTCGCCGCCTTCTGGCTTTGTCACGAGTGGTGCATCTAAAGAGAGATAGAGAAGCGTCAGAGCCCCGTGCTTGCATCTCCACCGAACAATGCGAAGCTCCTTCTCATGCCGAGATGAACCAGCCCCTCAGCCTCGGTGGGAATGCGTCGATTACCGCCCATTCTCTTCGCAGTCTTCGGTAATGAACCATGAGCTAGCAAAGTGAAGATAAATGTGTCGAGAAAAAGAAATGGGACAATAACAGAAAGGGAGCTCAAAACGAACTGAAGTCAATGCTCTGAAGGACGGAGAAAGGTACTTCCAAAATTGAAACATCATTGACGATGCCTTGTGCCTAGGATAGAGACTTGAAAGAGAGTAGGGAGAAGAAAATGCGAGTTAATCTCTCAAGAACTAGCCCTTGTCAGGAACTACGTCCCCCGTCTGTGGTAGCTGTGGCTCACGAGCAATGACATATGGTTCGCACGAGTACATTGGAGGCGGTTACTGCTGTCTTGGGGAGCTATATACGTTCGGCCCGTTGGCGCGACGAATGCAGCAATGTTTATGCAGTCAAAAAGTAAGAAAAGTGGATAAAGAAACAAGTTCTTTCAGGTAAGGTTGCTTAGTTGGTCGTTACTGATGGGTATTGCTTTGAATCAGTTGAACGATCAAGTGGCAAACAGTCACACTCACTACCTGAATGAAACACACGAAATAAGGTTTCAGGAGAACCCGCCAGAATATCTCTTCTTTCTTTCTTTCTTTCTTTCTTTCTTTACAAGGCTACCAACAAACAAACAAATTGGTGCTGTCCTACATCAGAAAAACTTTTATTTATGGTGTAGTCGATACCTTGCAGCAATACCTCTTTGCAGACTAGTTGGCTCATACTTGTAAACTCGACTTGCTGCGCAACCACCAGGAAAGAAGGAGGGTGACAGGAAAGAGCGCATTGCGGAAAGCCAAAACATCAAACACGGTTGGGTTTCCCCCATTGGTCGGTGAATTTTTTCGCACGCACAATAGCATATTAGAAGTCAATATATTGAAGTAAAAGATACAAGAAATCTCTACATAACTTCTGTCATTTCTCACTTATGTTCGCTTCATTACAGTTCACATCAGGTTTTTGTACTCCGGGTTCTTGTAGACATAAATGACTGTTGACAAGCAAGTAACTCATTTCAGAGTTTTAGACGAGTTGCGATTAAGCATGTTGTTACTTGTTTTATGTGGAAGATGTATTTGATCGAAACTTGGAATATTCAAAGTTGGCTTTTGTTGTAGCTCCAAGTTACCGTGAGATTGTGCAGCAAGGTGTTTTGTGGCTCTTCTACACGTTTACTGCGTCACTTAAGCTTGAAGTTGTATGGGGGGTATGCGTAAACAATTGAAGAATTGGAATATTGTGTCGTATTTGGCATAACAGGCATAATCAGTTGAACGATCAAGTGGCAAACAGTCACACTCACTACCTGAATGAAACACACGAAATAAGGTTTCAGGAGAACCCGCCAGAATATCTCTTCTTTCTTTCTTTCTTTCTTTCTTTCTTTCTTTCTTTCTTTCTTTCTTTCTTTCTTTCTTTCTTTCTTTCTTTCTTTCTTTCTTTCTTTCTTTCTTTTTTCTTTCTTTCTTTCTTTCTATCTTTCTTTCTCTCTCTCTTTCTTTCTTTCTTTCTTTCTTTCTATAGGCAACAACGACGGTCATGCGCTCATATCTACGCAATAATGTAATGCGACAACGTGAAATAACAAGTCACCTAGATAACCTCGATTAAACAACAGATTTCCGTATCACGTGCGCTTTAAATGAACACATTGTTACCAGATCTCAATCCGCATGCTATGGTGCCCGCTCATTTCTTGCTATTCCTCCGTATACATCGCAAGGGTATGTCCACACTCCGTCTTATCGCTGTGACCTGACAAATAAGTTCAGTCTTTGTTCGTATTTTAAGCATAATTCGTTGGCTGTATTATTGTCATTCACAATCTCTTGGCGTGTCTGAGACAACTAAATTGCATTCGCCTAGAGGTAGACCAAAGGGTAGACGTAGTAAGGAGGTAAGGGCGGGCTTTCGGGCTTGTGGTTAGTAAGTGGATAGACGGAATGTGGGAGAACAGCCGAGATTGCCACAACAGCTAGAAGGAGTGGAACTAGGGCAGAGCCATGCATGAAGGAACAGAACAAATAAAACAAATCGCGGTGCCGAGATTAAAATGGATGAGGTTGACGGGCGCGGGTGGAACGAGGTTTGAGATTAGCGGCTGCTTCCGTTTCCCTGTGAAACAACAACCCAAACTTAAACAAAGTGTAAGGTACGGAGGGGCGAAGGAGGGGAACGAACAGCTCCAAGTGGCAAACTACGTTGGCAATGGCTGGAAGAGCAGACTAGTGAGTGCAGTGTACATGCCCGCGTTGCAACCTCCAGCTGCGCCACATTACGCTTTGTATACACCGAGAAGCTGAATGATTCCATCGCGCGTAACTCTTTATGTCCCGTATATGTCATGTCATATACTGGCAAGGGCCAGCACTAGTAAGCATCCGAAAGCACCGCCGCAGATTTCTCCAGGGTAGGCAGGGATTGTTTCTTAAAGGCGCCACCCTATCTAGCGTCGGAGCTCCGTCCACAAAGGAGCACTCCCGTGCATGACAACACCAGCATACAAAATTGCTCCCGTTACTTGCTCTCACGTTTGAACCACTCCCCCAGAATGAAAGTACCCAGCTGCAACGTCTGTTTATGCCATAGAAAAGCGAGGTATACCCAGGCTCCCGCACCTTCTCATTTCTTTAAAAAAACGTGCGTGTTCTGAAAGAGCGGGTCCGCGGTCACTGAAGGGTTAGAACTCTTCATCGTTCTAGATCTCCTCTTCATTTTCTTGTATTTTTTCTGATTTATGGGACTTATTGCGCCAATGCTTGCTATGCCTCCTATCCTTCGTGCCACGCTCCCGATTCGACACCATGCGTATACAGCGACGAGCTTGCTTTCACTAGCCCAAAGTTTCGCGCCCAATTACAGTGGGTCTCCACTTCCGCAAACCGAAAACAGTGCCTCTACGAGCGTGAAACTTTCTCGCCCCTGCACCATCTAACTCGTGTTCGTGAACTCGCCTTCCCCACCTTCGGGAGGGGTCTGAGCCCGCATTGGGAACGAGCCTATCGTTCACAGGAAGGGGTGCGCTTATAGGAACACTGAAACTATGCGAAAATCGAAGAGAAACAAATGGAGCGTCAGGAGTTCCATTCTCACCGTTCAATCCCAGATCAACTCTTAATTTAGAAGTTCAATACTTCTGCTAAGAAGAATACCCTGTTTATACATTTACAGTTTATTCTCTATGTAGGCATGAGAAATTACTCTTAGCTTAAATGTGTTTCGGGGAATCGGTAGGCAGCACGCATTCCAAGCACGCTCTAAATTAAACTCGATGCAGGTGTGTTGCCCTTCCGAGTTCTTGCCTACCATAATTGTACTCCTGGTACATTGTCTATGATATATAGAAGTACAGCCGAAAAAACTCTGTTGTATGTCTGTAGTGATGAGCAAACAAACGCGTTGTTGATGCTGCCCGTTTTCCTAAAGAAAATTACCCCTCAGCGAATGAGCATTGCATGCCGTTTCTTTGTTAGGCGTTGAACGGGAGTTTAACCAAGAGTTGTTGAGAACTTAGTTGGCGAGCAACTGGGAGCTTGGAAGCGCTTGGAAGCGCTTGCATCACAGTCACCTGTTCTTTCTTCGGAGTTTGTGCATGAAAACAGACTAACCTCGCGGTGATTTCCACTGTGCGGTAAACTAAGATTGTAATTAAGGCGTAAATAATGAGAGAAAGGTCCCGAATATGCGCGTTTTGTTGCTTGCATGCAAGTACAGTACTTCTACAGAAATGCATACCCATTTGGAGGTTTAACAGGAAAGCTCGTGATATTGTGAAATCTTTGCATAGATATGAAACTGTCATCTTGAGAGCACAGGCTGTATAGGAACAGAAAGATATATATATATATATATATATATATATATATATATATATATATATATATATATATATATATATATATAGTCATGGGCACGTTACCAGTAAAAAGTAGCTCTGTTACAGTTACAGTTACTGTAAAAAAGTAGCGTCGTTACTTTTCCGTTACTTTATAAAATAAGTAATCGATCACAAAACAAATGATAGAATTTATTTAATTAAAACGGACCAAGGCATGCGGGTACGTGGTAAAACCCTAAGACGCAAGAAACATAAGAGGGCCCAAGAAGAGCAATCGTTGTGTACATCTCATTCTGTCCGCAGCAATAAAAGCCCTAGGGTGCTAGAACTGGAAAACGTGGTTGAGACACTGGAACGACGGCAGTATCCTAGGACGTTTATTAGCGATACCCAGAAACGCATGCGAAACGGAACAGGGAGTGCGTCGTGAGCGAAGACGGTGTAGATTGTGCCTATTGCCTATCTGATAGGCAATAGAGCTTTGCGTCCGCAGGGCATGCAAACCGTTTTTAAGCCCTGTTATACCTTAGGACATGTGTTGGCGAAACACAAAAAGCCACACACCTGCGTACGATCAAAGCGGGATCATCTGCAAGTACAATACGGGGACTGCGCCGCGACTTACATCGCCGAAACAGGCAAACAAAAAAAGGGGTGTTGCTAAAGCAACCTATGAAACGCGTTCTGAGAAGGACAGGGCTTGTTGGACACTCTTGGACAACAGCGAATAGCTTTGACCTAAACAATGGGGCGACGCTGGCTAGTGGACGAAGGTGGGGGGGGGGGGGGGGGGGGAGGGAAGAAAACTCCTGGAATCGAGGTTCGTTAGCCGCGACGCATTGGCTTGCAATAATCTGAGAATGTCGCCTGCATAGGAGGCGACACGCCTATGTCATTTTGGTAATAATTGTTGTGTTAAGTCGCAGTAAACCTTTTAACATCAGTTCAAAGATTTTTTCAAAAAAATTGGGGGGACGCTTAAGCTTCGCCTTTAAGAGTTGAACGCGATAGGGATATCCTGCCTCTAGTGCGCACTTCGAACACTACGAGTGTTTAACAAGATGCGCGCACTAAGGTGTGTGCCTTATGTAATGGGTAGCATGCTTTAAGCCAGGGGCAATTATGCGCGAGAAACTTTTTCGAAGTTGCGATGCACCCACTACGCGGTCTTAAAGGAATACGCGCAGTAATGTGCCTTCTGTAATGGGTGGCTGTCTTTAAACCACAAAGTCGTTATGATAATGACATGGTGTGACGCCCGATGGCAATGTACGCTTGTACCACGCAATATTACTTCGATATTGAATCTCGTACTGTGACACCTGTATACAGGACGCGTATTTTTGGGAAGCATGAAAGTTACTTTCAGGGCAGCCCCATGCAGAGGCGTGGCTGTGTGGTAGAACACCTGCTTGCCACGCCGACGGCCTGGGTTCGATTGTCACCCGGACCCAATATTTTTATTATTTATTTTATTTGCAGCTTTTTCGATTTTTCGGTCACGGACAAGATGATGATTTTTCGCTCACAACCAACGGTGCCGACGCCGACGGCGGAATTTCTGCGATACGAGCTCTTTAACGCTATCGCGTTAAAATCCTTAGCTAGTTCATGGTACTGCTGGCTCTCAGCCGTTTCGTGCGCTGCTTTCTAACCACCTGTGAAACACGATTAGCTCGGAGCCGGACGAAGGAGACTACAAACTAGGTGCCCTAATGCTCCACCGGTACACAAGAACAGAGCTAGAAGCTCAGGTGAAAAAAATCGGCAGATCCACGCGTTGTGGGGAATCGGTTTCATGCGAAGCAGTTAGCGAGTACTTCTATGCTGCACTTTATGACTTTGAGCCAAGCGTTACGAGGTGAATCGACACCTTGTTGTAAGTGCAGTAGCTATGTGCACATCGTGGGCTTACCAGGCACGTCAACAACGCTGGCGTTTTAAAGGGTAACTTATGGTCTGGCGTAACGTTAGCACTCACGTTAGAGCACATACGTCAGTATTATCGAAACAAGTGCGCTTTATGGCACGATGGTGCGAATAGCACACGTAACATTCGTTAATGCATTCCACCGCGGGGTCAAGCAATGCTTCAGTTTAGCTTGCTGAACCATAGGAATACAAATGTAATGTTTATTAGACTGCTATAAAAGCGGAGCCAACACTGGAACCACAGACGTTAATCTGATATGATGCCTGTATAGTAGGAGTACATATGTAGTCTTAATTGCTTTCTTGTAAAATTAGATAGCCAGCACCAGAAACAAAATTACGTTGCACCTACATTACGCCTACATAGGCTGCTTTTTTTCAAACCAGTTTATAGACCTGGCGTGGCATTGTGGTAGAATACCTGATTGCGATGCAGAAGGCGTGGGTTCGAATCCTGCTGGGGTCCTAATTTGTTATTCTTTCTATTCGTCGGGGTCAACGCTGCCGATGTCGGTTTTCCTTAACGCTGTCGCATTTAAATTACCAATGTCTGTTCTCGCCCTTCCTGGGTATAGATAAAACTGTGGTGCATATCCGTTCACCCACGGCCCATGGTAAACGGGTAGTGCCGCACGTGTCTGGAGAAAGGGTTTGATGATGTACGCCACAGGATTTTCACGGTTATCATGTCATGACCCGACAGTCATGTTGGTCACTCCGCTTACCCCCCATGCCAATTTTGGTCTACACCCAAGTTAAGGAAGCGATCATGAGAGCAGCCAAACGTAGGCGGATAGATAGATAGATAGATAGATAGATAGATAGATAGATAGATAGATAGATAGAGAGATAGATACAAACGCTCATAGTTGCAAAGGTCGCTAAAAATGCTTCGCATTAAAAAAAAAGAAGATACTTGTGCCGGAAAATAATGGACGTGAACTTTCCATGCTGTTCAGTTGCAACATGGCTGATTTACGACATCTAATTTACAAGTAAACTTGAAGTTGCGTAAAGACGAAGCTCCGACCTCGATCTTCTGCAGGGAATGTAATCCTCTTTGCAACCTCCTATTCTAAACTGCGAGGGGAGTTTTATTGTGTTGAATGGTGGAGAGGATATGGCGAAATCGTTTAACGTCGGCCTTTAGCGTGTGCTGCGGATGCACAATATTCATAAACAGCAGAAGTAAGTGTAACAGGATTTCACGTTACAGTACTCTGTAAAAAGTAACAGTGTAAAAAGGAACAAGTACAGTTACAAGTTACTGAAAAAAGGAACTAGTTACCGTAGTTACTCCCCAAGACTGTATATATATATAATTATATATATATATATATATATATATATATATATATATATATATATATACTATATATATATATGTACAACATATATATATTATATATATATAATTTATATATATATTGCGTGTTAGTGTTGGAGAAGCTTTAGTTCTCGGACAATAAATTTGAAATTTTCTACGCAATAGAACTAACCACTGACCAGTGAGTGACAAAACTGGAGCACAACCAACAATGATATTGCTCAGGGGGGGGCGAGGATAGGAGCCTGATTGGGGAGACTGTGAGTGTGTGTGGGCTGGAGTAGCGAGACAGAGGAGCGCGAGGGCGGTGCGTTGAAAAGCGAGATAACATTGCAGTCCGTCTGTCGTGTTGGGAACAGTCAAACATTGCTCGCGCCGCAAGTGTCGTAAAAGACAGTGCGCGCGGTCTGTCCTTGCAAGCAGTCTGCGACGGTTCCAAAAGCATAGCGAGCGCATACTGCTGGTCGCCTCGTGTGCACAGTGTCCGGGCGCACCTAATGTTGGGGGTCACGTTATCTCACAGAAGCGCAAGGCCACACGATTCATTTACGTGGTGATGTCTGCACAGTTAATCGCGCTAGTTATGTAGAAACGTGTATTCGTGCATGCTTGTTTGCACATGACAACATGCTCGGTAATTACGTAGTAACAAGTTTACTGCAGATTTTGTGGCCGATATACAAGGGAACAGCTTTTCTAAAGGTGTTCAATGCCCTGATATTGTTATCGAAGCGTTCGCTTGTGCAGCGAAGAACAATAAACCAACAAGCGACGTATGCGAGGTTGCCGATACTGTTCCCACCTGGTGGCAGGCTTTTTTTTTTTGCGAAATTAAATAACTGCACATAACACCCTGTATGTGTTCTCAGCGTCCTAATTTGTTAGCCTCATATAACAAAGCAGCAGTATTGCCGCAGAACACTGCTGCTTTGGAGCCGCACGTAAAAATTAAGATTTCGGACGTGAGAAGAAATTTGATCTGTAGCGCAGTAGCGGATCTCACTTACTCGCTATGTGACGAA